>NC_056737.1:852226371-852298871 GCF_019279795.1 Protopterus annectens | reverse complement strand
TGCCCTTTCACTACACCTTTTTTCTGTCTATAGGGGTGACCACTATCAAAATGTAAGAAACTGTTAGAAAAATAGGTGGGTTTTCTATACATTTCAGCTAAAAAACATTGTAAGTTTTTTTATTTTTTTATTTATTTATTTTACATTTGTTTACCGGGCTAGTCCAACTGGATACATGTCCATTTTCAGCAAAGGCCCGGGGAGTTAAGGTCCAAGCTAGGACAATGAAATTAACACAATCACATCTAAGGATAACATGAGCTAGTTAAAAACTATTAACAGTATGTATATCAGGTTATCACAGTAAAATGTACAGTGCAGAATACAGGCATAACAAAGGATGCAAGTACAATCTAAATTTACAGTGCAGAATACAGGCATAATAACGGAATGTAAATACAATCAAGGTAGTCAAGAGATAATTAGTAACATAGTTTAAAAAGGAAGGAGTTTCTTTTAATGAGTAGACGGGTTAGGAAGAGTAGAGTATATAGAGACACTTAGACTAGTCAGGTTTAGAGCATGGGCATAACCAGTGTGCATTGAGGAATACTTTCAATTTGTTTTTGAAACAGGATAGTGAGGGAAGTGTGGAGAGTTCATTTGGAAGGAGGTTCCAGGCTTTTCCAACTATATTAGAAAAAAAGGAGTCACCAGCTTTATTGTTTGTTTTAGTAGTATGTACTAGAATTTTCTGAGAAGACCTTAAGGATTCCAGGTTTTTATAGGGAGTGATTAGTGTGGAGAAAATAGGTGTTTTGGAAGGTTTGTGAAGAGTGTTGTGGGCTATAGTTAGCTGATGGAATTTAATTAGATTTTGTTGCTCAAGCCATCCTAGCTGCTTTAAATTGAAGCAGTGATGGGTTCTAAATGGGTTTCCTGTTGCAAATCTGGCAATATTATTGTAGGACATTTCCAATTTGCTAAGATTATTTTAGATAGGTTAGTAAAAATAGGTGAGGCATAAAGAAGAGAAGAGATTAGATGAGTGTGTGCTATTGTGGTATGAGCTGAAGGTAGGAGAAAGGATTGTATCCTATAGAGAGAGCCTAGCTTTTTGTTGACAGTTTTTATAGTATTGTTAATATGGATGTCAAAGTTCAGATTATTGTCAATGTTGACTCCTAATAGTTTGGTGGATGGTTCAGGGGATATAATGGTTTTATTGGTAGAGTTAACTGAGAAATCCAAAGGAGGGGATTTCTTAGTAGGAGAGAAAAGGAGGAGTTTAGTCTTTTTGGGGGTTAGGAGAAGGCATCTATGTGTGAACCATTGCTCAACTGTGTTAAATACTTCCTGCATATGATAGAGAAGTTCAGAAGGGGAGGGGGCTGAGCATATCAGTGTAGAGTCATCCGCATATTGTATGCATGTAGCATGGGGGATGACAAGGTGGAGGTCATTAATGAATATGGAAAAAATTAGAGGTCCAAGGATGGACCCCTGAGGGACTCCGAGGTTGACGGGTAGGTGAGTAGAGAGAGACTTTTGCCATAGTACGGCCTGTTATCTATTATCCAGGTAGGACTGGAGCCACTTTATGGAGGATGTATCAAGTGACAGGGATTTCAGTATAGTGATGAGAATTTGGTGATTTACCATGTCAAAAGCTTTAGACAGGTCAATGAATAGGGCAGAAGAGAGTTTATTAAGGTTGCGGTTGTTGTTGATACAATCCGTGAAGGAAAGAAGGGCAGTAGTAGTGCTATGTGAGGGTCTAAAACCATGTTGACAGTTGGCTAGTAGGTTATTATGTATTAGATGGTCAAGTAATTGTCTGTAAATGCATTTTTCCATAATCTTTGCCAGAGGTGAGAGGAGGGCAATGGGGCAGTAATTGAAGAGTTCAGTGGATTGACCTCCTTTGTGGAGGGGGATAATATGGGATATTTTCCATAAATTGGGGATATAACTTTCAGTAATAGTTCTATTGATCAGGATAGAAATGGGATAGGCAATAGCTTTGGCGGATTGTTGTAGGAATTCAGCAGGTAGTTGGTCTGCTGAGGGGGAGCATGGTTTCAGTTTCTGTAGAAGGGTTAGAATATATGATGTTGGGACGGGTTGAAAATGAAAAGAAGGGAGTAAGGTTAATTTTTTGGAAGGTAGACTGAAATTTTTAGGTGATAGTTGACTAGCTAATGTTTGTATAGCATCAATAAAAAAGGTGTTAAAAGCATTAGCTATATTCATTGGTGTTTTGTGTTCAGTATTTTGAGGGTTTGGAGTAGTGGATTGCCCTGGGTGGAGTAGTTGGTTGATACTAGACCAAAATTTCTGTGGTTTGTTTTGACTGGCTTGTTGGGGTTGGAGGTAGTAGTTTTTTTGTCAGATATTACAGCTTTCTTAGTTTCATTTCTTAGTTGTCTAAATGTTTGTTGGTCTATAGGTTTTTTTGTTTTCCTCCATTTTGCCAAATGTTTCTTTCTAACATTGATTTTATGTTTGGTTTCCTTAGTAAGCTAGGGAGCATGTTTGGTTTTAGTTCTAACTAGCCTGGTTGGGGCATGGTGGTTGAGGATGGCAAGGAAGTTGGAGTTAAAGTAACTAACGGCTTCATCTAAAGGTAGGTTTTGTAGGGGTGACCAGTTGCATGCTCTTAGTTCCATCTGGAAAAGTTCAGGGTTAAAGTACTTTTTAGACCTGATGTTTTTAATGGATGTTGGGGAGGGAAAGTTGATTTTTTTGTCTGATGATATAGATAAGAGAGTGATCACTTAAATCATTAGGGAGGGCTCCTGAGTCATAGATGTGAGGATGATGGTTAATGAGGATCCAGTCTAGTGAGGTTGATTTCTTGTTAGATTTATTTGTCCTGGTAGGGGAGGTAATGGTTTGGGAATACCCATATAGGTTAATATGGTTTGAGGGGAGGCTGCTGCAGAAGCAGGTCCAGTCAATATTTGTGTCACATAGGATAATGGCTTCTTGAGGCAGGTTTTGGGAAAGCCAGCAAAGTATATTTTCCATGGTTGCTATGTTATTACCAGGAGGTAGATATATACAGATGACATAGATGGATTTGAAATTGCTAAGAAGACGTTTGGAGATAAGAATTTCTGCATTGGTGTCTATAGGTGGTTTGCAGTTATGAGTAGTTAATTGTAAGCTAGGTTTATATAGGATAGCAACCCCTCCATCTTTCTTAGATGTTCAGTCTAGTCTTAGGATATTATATCCAGGTGGGATGATTTCATTGTCTTTGGTTGAAGGTTTTAGACAAGTTTCTGTTAAGCAGAGTATATCAAAGGAATAGATTTCAGTTAGACCTTGGAGTTGAGTTACTTTGTTATTTATACTGCGTATGTTAAGATGAGCAATTAAGAGGGAGTTAGATGGTCTAGAAAGGGCTTGGGTAGGTGGTTCTTTGAGGTTGAGGAGAGAGATGGGAGTTGTTGGGGGGCCTGGGTTTGGGTGGATGTCACCATCCTTTTTAGAGAGTAAGAGGCTTAGATAGTATGGGTTTTTTAATCTGCTGTATAGAGACAGACATTTTGGGGGGTTAGATTGTTGTACTTTGTGTGTAGAGTTCTATGATATTTAGGAAGTGTGTAATTAGATGAAGATGTTATATTAGCGTGGATAAAAAGTAAAGGTGAGTATGGAGAGTTGGTTTCTTTTTTGGGATAGTTTTGGTTTGGGTCTAGTGGGTTCTCAAATGAGGTGAAAAGATGAGTAAGGATTAAAGGAGGTAATAGTGAGAGTGTGAATATGAATGTGACACAGGATGGGATGGATTGAGTATTCATTACTTGGATGGATATTGGTTCTTTGTAGGTAGAAGATAGCAATATATTGGGTGTAGATGAGAGAGTGAGTAGGGTATGGTGAGATAGGATGAGAGTAGTGAGAGGGTAATATTTGTGGAGTTGTGTAATAGGAGTGTTTGTAGGGAGAAAAGATAGAGGGAAGAGTGATTGAGAAGAGGAAATAGTGTGATCACGAGGTATTATTAGAGAGTACAGGTGAGAGGAAAGAGGTGTGGTTAGAAGGTAATGGAAAGAGGAAGGGGTGTGGTTGGAGAGTAACAGGAAGAGGTGTGGTTAAGGAAGTATAAAGGTAGGACCCCTGGGAGTGGGTGGGAATTGGGGGTAGGGAGGGGAGCGGAGTGAGCCCGCAGGGCGAATGGAGTGGGTAGAAACAGATACTGAAGTAGTTAATGAAAAACAATCAGCTAGGCTAGTTCTGGTGATAGAATGGAAAAGAATAGGGGCTAGAAAGTGTCTGTAGTCTGTATATGTGCAGGGGAAAAGAAAAAAAAGAAAAGGAAAGGGAGAGAGGACTGGGGAGGTGTCAGTGGGCAGTAAAATAGAAGGAAAAAGCAAAAGAGGCAGCTAATAGCCCTTCGTGGACTACTGAATTTAAGAAATGGGGTAAGGAGTTGATAAAGAGAAAAAGGGTAAGAGTAGAAAAAGTCTGGAATTAGGGTGCCATCTAGTGGGCAAGTCTAGTATAGCTAGTTAGATTGAGAGGGAGTAACAATGGTAGATTACAGATTGGAAAGTGGGAATAAAAAGAAAAAACAAGGTAAAATCCTTCTTTAATTTTACATCCAAATAGGAAATTTCTTGGTGGTCTATATAAGTTCATAGGTTTATAGGTTCATAGGTTGGTACTAGGCTATCAGCCCTAGGGTCTATACAAGCCTAGCCATAGCAATTCCCTGGCTATTTCTTCCCTATTATGGGAAAATTAAAAAAAAAACATGTGGACTTATTAATATATTCAATAAACTTAGAAATCATACTAACCGGTCCATCCCAAAAAATAAGTATGTCATCCAAAAACCATAGATAGATCTTACAAAAACCATAAAAGGGTGATTTCTCAAGGCATCTTTGCTCCCACTCTAACATGACTATGTTAGCATAGATACCACCACATGACGCCCCCATTGCAACACCTTTCATTTATAAATAGAATTCACCAGAATGAAATTATTCTTTAACACTATTTCCATTAGATGTTCGAATGTATTGATAACTCCTTGCTGTAAACTTTTTTTTAAAAGATAATCATAGAACCATTCCAAACCTGTGTCATGAGTGATGAAGGTGTACAAATCCTTTACATCAATAGTAATAAAGTACCATCTTGCAAAAACTCAAGTTTGTTCATCCTATCCAAGAAGTCCCATGAATTTTTCACTATAGTTAATTCATCTTTCAATAAATTCTTCAGCTTTACATCAATAAACTTAGCAATAGGCTGGGTGATAGAACCCTAGAATACACAATAGGTCTCATAGGTGGACAGTCTAAGCTTTTATGGATCTTGGGGAGTCCAAAAATAGTTGAAAATTTTGGATAGGCCACATTCATGTAATTATATTCATCTATTGTAATACTATTTTCAATAAAAAGATCATTTAGTTCATTTTTTATTCTCCTATGTGCCCCATTCACTTCATTTAGGGACACTACTTGATAAGTATTACTTAGTACTTCTAACATTTTCTCTTGATACAGTTTATTGTCCATAATTATAATCCCTCCACCCTTATCAGGTTTAATGATCCTTACAGTGTTGTTTCCTTTTATTTTTTTCAAGCTCAAATTTTCAGCTTTACTCAGGTTCCCCACAGGACATTTCCTAAATGTATTGCGAATATCTATTTCACATAACCTTTCAAACAATAGAAAGGCTGGGTGAATAGGTGGATTGTATGTGCTGGAAATTTGTAGTGGATTACTTACATATTCTATATTCTGGAATAAAATGTTCATATTTAACTTTCTAATAAAAAGCTTCAAATTTACAATGGTGTTAGCCATATTCAAATCACATTCTGAAACAAAAGATAAACCCCTAGCCAAAAAATCACAGTCCACAGTGTAGATAAATTGAAGACTTTAAAGTCCCCATTCCTGTTTAGGTGAATAGTTAAAGCATTAGTTATCTTATTCTCAACCTGCTGATTGTTCACCAGTGTCCACGACTGTTGCCTCTCCCATTCCCCCTGGTATTGCCTCTTGAGGCAGTGACAGTCACATTATGGTAAGCCTAATTAATATTACAGTATATGGACTGTGTGAACAAAACCATCTTCATATGTGCCATTCACACACTAACCCTACATATACTGGGCCAATACACAGGGTAGTCTGATGCCTGACTGTGGTATGGGACATGTGTCAGTCTGGTCCTACAAACATGTACACTGATAGGGTTCCATAAACTGGAGCAGCATGCAACATCAGATAGAACAGGACCAAGAACAGTGACATCTACCACAGTCTGTACACAGGCCAAGTAACATATTCACAACATACACCCTGTCAACAATCACCATAAGTACACAGACCTCACTACTGTATACACTACAACAGAATGTCCAAGTTTTGTCCTAAAATATAAGGCCTACTATATATAACGTGTCTAGCAGTCTGATGTCTCACTGGCTTGTTACCAGGTATGATGTCAGTAAATAATGATGTACTGTACATATGCACCTCTTACCGCATGACACATGGACAAAGGGTGACAGACTTGGGGGACGGAGGCACAAACACAGGGCCAATATTGACATATTGCTGTGATAATCTGAGAAATTTCCTGGTGTAACAGGATTTGTTGTGACATATCTCTTCTGGTGGATAAGAAGTCAGTACCTCACATGGATGTCACCATGTACTGACTGCAATCATCAGAGTATGCTATTGCATTTCTAAAGATAGAAAATGTGTGAGTAATTCAAAACATGCAAGACTCCAATTTCTGGACAGTCTGCAGATAGCCCTACAGGTGAGAGTTTCCTCAACCACATAACACTGTCATGACAGATATTAAATCATGTAGAACAGCCATATCCACACAAACCCTGTTAAACCAACATTACTTCAAATGTAGAACAGCAATACTTACATTCTGTCCCCATGTCTGGAACATCCCCCTCCTGTTTGTTGGCCTGTCTCCACAGTGTATGTTGTAAGAGGTATTTCCGACTAACCTCTGTGATGCTGTTTGTCAAACACCCACATGAAGTTCTGCTTGCAGTGAAGGAAAAAGGCCAACACCCACATGAAGTTCTTAGTTATAGGAGTGTGTTTCCATGCAATTGGCTATAGGAATGATACCAGACCTGTTCCACTTGCAGTTAACAAATGGGGGACTGCAATTCATGCACAGGCCATCAGCTGATCATGAGCATTACTTACAAAACTCAAGCTGTTGCCTATGCAAAACAGATGTACTTTTCCACATCCACCAGAGAGGGAGAGAGAGAGAGAGACAGAGACAGAGACAAAGTAAGAAAGGAAGGGAGTAAGAGAGTAAGAGCCAAGCATGTGTGTGTATCATCCATGGGTGGAGATTGGTATCTGGGTATTATAACGGTTGCCTATATTGTTTACTAACCAATACTGTCACATAGTAATTGCACATGGCTGTACACATTTATGGCTGAGGATTGTCTACAATAACCTCTACAGTGTTTGAAAACTGTTGGCCTTGTAATGTGGACAATGGAACATATAGTTCATCAATATAATGATGTAGCAAAACACATACTGCAATGGATCCTGTCATTACACAATCACCCCAACATCCACACAGGATACCGATGATACACACAAACACACACTTACCAGTACTGAGTTTCAAACCCCTACTTGACTATGTATTGCTATTACAGTGTTACACAGTTATTGCACATGCCATGAAGCTTACATATTGGAGAGCTGTCCAAAGGTATCTTTGAAGGTGAATGACATCAGCAATAGTGCTAAAGGAGGGATAAGGGAAGTGTAGTAAGTGTGAATGTCCACAAAATCAGGTGTCAACGAAGATACACACACACACACACACACACACACACACACACACACACACACACACACACACACACACACACACACACTTTCTCACAGAAACACACACATTATCACAGTTGACAGGATCAGGATTAGAACTCCTACCTAACTATTTTGCTGCACTAGAGTATTACATGGTTATCACAAGTGCCACAGAGCTTCTATGTCTGATACATGGCCAAAGGGTTATTTCAAGGTGAATGACATCAGCAAGCATGTTAAAGTAGGGCAATGGGAGGTGTAGTGATTGGGAATGGCTTCAAAATCATTAATCTCCACACACACACACACACACACACACACACACACACACACACACGCACACACACACACACACATACACACACATTTGCCAGTACTGAGATGCATAGGTTCATTGCTTCACAGGTGTGCAGTTGGTGAATGGGTCTGAAGGCTGCCCAAGGCTAGGCAAAGGGAACACCTTGACATCAGGCCACATGACAATGGCTTCCAGTGTGGCTCAGTGGTGTGGTCCCTGGAGTGGTCCCTACAGGTGGGTATTGTATTCACCATCCACTCATCTGGGTTACTATTGTGGGTGGCCAGTGATGTGCACTGCTTCCCATGTATGTGATCTGTATTCCATAACATGGACAGTGTGTGAGTTGTGCACGTGTCCCACATGCATTGTTCTTTGATGTGTGGAAGTGTACTTGAGGTCTCTGGGGCATGTGGTGTGGACAGATTGTTATCTTCTGATGTAGCATTCCTGACCTTATTTGGTGAGACCTGGCTATGGAACTGAGGTCATGCTTGCACCTACATTGACAGCATGATACAGGTATTCAGTGGAGTTAGTGGCATCTGTCCATACAGGGCATGCGTATAAGGCATGGTATTCCTTTTGTGGGTTACATTTGCAGACTCTACAGTTGTTGCAGGCATCCAGTGTGGAACATAGCAAAAGGACCACTGTAAGCATTTATTTGCCTACTGTAGGGATGGAACAGGGTGCTATTTCCTTTTACTTGCTGGATAACACACAGTCAGGAGATGTAACACATCACAGTACTTTCTGATGTCAGTGGCACTGTTGTGGTCAACAGGCATGTAGTCCACTGCAATCACACCATGGTTACTATATGTGAGGCAATATGTAGGGACCTACCAGTATAGTGGTTGTTGCCTAGACAAGTGTGTTCGTGTATGAGACATGGGTGGAGAGTCTTCTCTGAGTAATACAAGGGTTGCCTACATTGTTCACCAATCCATAATGTCACATGTAGGGCTATGGATTGTCTACACCAGCCTTTCTGGTGTTTGACATCTGTTGTCCTTGTAAGGTGGACATTGTGACATATACTAGGTCCTCAACATAATAATTTAGCAAACCTGCCCCACATTGCATTCTGTTATTACACAATCACAGCAACCTCCACGCAAGATACTGATGAGACACACACACACACTTGCTAGTACTGAGATTCAAACCCCTACCTAGCTATGTATTGTGACTACAGTGTACCACATGTATCATGCACGCCAAGAAGCTTATACGATGGATGTTTTCCCAAGGTACTTCTAAGGTGAGGAACATCACCAGCCCTTGTAAATACTGGCATTGGGTAATGTAGTGGGTGAGAGATCCCAAAAATAATTTTACCCTAAACACACATTTACATTTGCCAGCGGTGAGGCTCAAAACTCTATCTAATAATCTTTACAGACCATTATGTTATGCATTTACCACATGCACCACTGGCCTGACATGGTTTAGGATTGGCAACAGGTGCTTCTAAGGTGGATGATATCTGCAGGACTGCTAAAGTCAGGCTCCGAGATGTGTACTGGGTGTAAATGGGGCCAAAATCTTTGAGGTACACACATACAAATGTACACACACAAACACTTGCCACAGGTAAGATTCAAACCCATACCTGTGTAGGTACTGTTATAACATTGTTCTGCATTTATGGCACGCACCACGGAGCTTATAGGGCTAGACCTTGTTCACTGGAGTATTTCAACGTGACTGACATCAGCAGGCTTGCTAAGGTAGGGTAATGGGAGGTGTAGTGACTGTGAATGGCCTCACAATCAGTAATCTCTACACAAAACACACAGATTCACAGTTGCCATGTTTGGGATTAGAACTCCTACCTAACTAGTATTTTACACTATAGTATTACGCAGTTATCGCACACGCCACAGGGCTTATAGGGCTGGCCCTTTTCCAAAGGAGTATTTCAAGGTGACTAACATCAGCAGGCTTGCTAAAGTAGGGCAATGGGAGGTGTAGTGACTGTGAATGGCCTCAAAATCATTAATCTCTACACACACACACACACACACACACACACACACACACACACACACACACACACACACACACACACACAGATTTTTACAGTTGCCATGTCTGGGATTAGAATTCCTACCGAACTAGTATGTTACACTATAGCATTATGCAGTTATCACAAGTGCCATGGAGCTTATGGGGCTGAGAATTGGCTGTAGGGTTATTTCAAGGTGACTGACATCAGCATGAGTGCTAACATGGGCAATGGGAAGTGCAGTCTATGTGAATGGGCCATAAACCATTCCTCTGGAAACACACACATAACACTCATTCACACACAACTTTACATTTGACAGGACTGGGTATACAAATGCTAGATGAATACTGATTTGTACTATCATGTTACACAGTTATCACAAGCACCACAGACACTATATGGCTGAGGGCTACCAAAAGCAAATGTCTACAGTGATTGACATCGGCATATCAGGTGATATTGGCCAATTGTATGTGTGGTGGGTGGAACAGGCCTCATG
The DNA here is from genome assembly GCF_019279795.1 of Protopterus annectens. Taxonomy (NCBI): domain Eukaryota; kingdom Metazoa; phylum Chordata; order Ceratodontiformes; family Protopteridae; genus Protopterus; species Protopterus annectens. The sequence goes on along the minus strand of NC_056737.1, from coordinate 852,288,264 downwards.
ATAGCAATCCCTTTGTCACTGTCTGCCTCTCTCTTCCCCACATCTATGTGTGTGTGTGTATGATTGCCCTGTTATAGTGTGTTGGCCTTGGATATGTGTGAGTATTCCTATCCAATGTGTGCAAAGCATGAATGGTGTGCAATGTGGTGTGTGTGTGCACAGACATCTGCGACTGACAGATATGTATAGTCCACTGTTGTTGTCAGACATGGGCTTCATTTCTCTAAGTGTAGGAGCATGCCCAGTATGACCTTCTGTACTGAGTGTGTGAATCCATTCCAGGTAGGTTGTACTGCAGTGCATAATTTTGTGTTCTACACCTACAGCTAGCAACCTGTTTCTGCAGGATATCTGTAGATAGGTTGACAATATGGAGTCACAATGGGCAAAAGATTGTGGGATACTGTAACTATTGTGTCTGTGCTGCTTGTGTTACATGATTGCTATTAGTAGATATATTCAGACATATGTGCTGTTTTACACTGTGATGTATTGTGTCATCAACTATTGACAGAAATACTTATTTGCTCACAGTTATTTCCTGGGAAATACAAGATGAATGAAGCTGTGTCCAGTATTGTGGTCTGCAGCCTACACATTCTTGCACACTCATGCCATTCTGGAGGGGTTGCTGCAGACACTTGCTGATGGGTCTGTGTAAATGGTCCAGCACCTTGGTACTGTGGTGGCTGAGGATCCCCTGCTTGTACATCTATTGACATATCCTGCTGTGGTCATATCTCTCAGCTGTACAGATTCACCCAGGTTACCCAAAGGCAGGGCTCATATATCTGGTCAGTTCCCTTCACATAGTGGTTTATGAGTAGATTTGTAGCCACCCATTACTGGGTTTGCAGGCAGGGGTAGTATGGACACACATCAGAGTTTCAGACTTCACACTGCCCGTGGCATCCATGCTTCTACACCCCCCACTCTGTCATTCTATCCTCTTCCTAACATTATGCATGCAGTATCTGAGAAGTATCCCTATAGTTTTCCCTTCATCCCAGTGGTATTTAGGGGTTGGTCCACAGTTCATGCAGTAGGACATGGTGGGCATGCTACTGGTATTTGTCGACATAGCCTTGCATTTGTGTTTTGTGGACTGTGTTATTTTGTTAGTTGGGACCCCATGAGATAACATACATTGGCAGTACGGGTGAGGCACAGGCCTTTGACAGAGGACTGTAGGGCATTTGATAGTGATGCAGGCCATCTGTAGCAGGCCAGTGCATTCTGTCACTCCTACAATCCCAGACTGCAAGCTACTGGATGGGTGACAGGGTACGTGTGCAAGGTGTTAATGGCAATAATTCCTGTCCATATTAATCCATTGTTCTGGATGCTGGCAAGGTGTTGCTTACAGCTAGGGACACACTTGCATAGGACACCTCTTCAGCATGCTGCATTCTGTGGGTATTCCCATACAGAAGCAGGGGTCATACTTTACTCATTGCCAACAGCAGGGATATGACCTGTGATAAACCTGTGGCTGATGGTTGGGTGACCTGAGTGCATGTGTGATATGGACGTTTCTTGCAGCTGACTTACAGATATGCCTGGGACATTTCTCTTATGCTGCCTTGTGCGGGGACATAGGCAATCTCTCATTACTTCATAACTGTACCTTTTGTGGTCTGCCAGTGATTGGTCAGACTACATCAGTATACCATACCACACAGACAACTAATGTGCTGCTAACCTGTATGTACAATTCCAAAGGTGTGTGCAGTTGACAGTTACATTTTATGTACTCTGTCTAGGGTACTTCCAACTGTGCACTTTGTGTATGTCTGCACCCACATTCATGGCATGTCCATCTTTCAGATGGTGACAGATATTGACATCTGAACAATGAGTATGGATGACTGCTGAATTGGGACATGCTGGGATGCATTGTGGTTGGTACTGAGGTTGTCAGAACATGGCCCTGTCATCGACAGTAATGGCCATAGGCCACCGGGACACAACCCTCCATGCCTACATGCTGACCACTTCCATACAATATACAACACACAACCACCTAACACACACAGAGCCCTGCATATTATACACATGCAACAATATATCCTATAAATTGGGCCAGCTCAAGTAAACTGTGCTCCATGGTTATTAAACCCGCATGTACATGTTACTGCATTTCTACATAGGATTGTGGGGGGGGCACACCTGACAACTGTAAACATTTGCTATGACTGTACTGGTATTTCAGGTACTCTGTTGGCTTCCATTTCATTTTGTATTCTGACTTATCATGCAGACTAGAGGCATATCAGTAAAGTACAGATCTTAGGTTTTATTGGCCTACATTTCAGTTTCAGACTTCTTACCCTTCAGAACTAACATACAACTGCCTGGCCTGTTGTAGTCTATCAGTGTAGGTCAGGAGGGGGCTGTTCTCCATTGCCATCAATTGGAGGCCTTAGCACAGCCTTTTGGTATGGTCATCTACACTTGTCCTGCTGTTTGAGGCTGTTGTTGTGTATGTGAGCCTTACTGACATGCATGTGTGTGCCCTATGGACACACAGTTGGGCCACCACATGTACTGCCTACTTAGTTGACATCAATATTTGTTATGGATTTCATGCTGTCCATATAGGTGTCCACTATCTGCTGCCATCCCATTCAGCCACCTGATTCCCTTGCATGCTCACATCCATACCATAGACACAACTAGCAGAACATACTACTCCATTCAACAATTGATAGGAAGAGTGACTTATCTTGTGGTTGTGCCAGTATTGAGGATGGCATTGGAGGGCTGACTATGTTGGCTGCACATAGTAAACTCCCTATACATGGTAAAACGCAGGTAGTGTCATGTTTGACATCCCTTTTACTGTATGTGTGAGTCAGAGAGAGATGTCATTCCCTGGGTTCCTACCATGCCCAGTGTATGTGCTATGCGTTGCCTCTTTGCCAAAGCCTGGGCATACTGGGCATGCCTCCTAGTGCCTACATGGGCAGGCTCAGGTTGTTCCTCCTCCAAGTCACTCTGTGCCTGTGCTGGCCTTGGCAATGCTGGGTGGCTGTGTGGCCCTGCCCTATGCTGTTCCTGCTGCAGCTGTTTCCACAGGATCAGATTGTGTAGCATGGCACACACAATGAAAATTTCTATACATGTAGCTGGAGAGTACTGTAAGGCTCCACCGGATATGTCCAGGCACTGGAACCATGACTTGAGCATCCCAAATACATGCTCTATTATGATTCTGGTTTGTGTGTGTGCCTCATTATGGAGTTCTTGTTCGGGTGTGTGTGCATTTCTGATGGGTGTCATGAGCCATGGCTCCGGTGCGTAACCAGCATCCCCCACTAAGTGGCCATATGGGATGTCCCCACTGGCAAATCCCTGGTACAGCTGTGTCATATGCCAGATGTGAGAGTAGTGATAGCTTCCAGGGCTGCCAGCACACACATTCATTATAATGCCCTGAGCATCAGACATGACCTGGCAGTTGATGGAGGGGAAGCCCTTGCAGTTTATGTAGACCCTATCCTGTTCACCAGGTGGTGGTTTGATGTGTATATGCGTGCAGTCTATAGCACCCACTACCTCAGAGTATTCTGCTATGTGGTGGAAGAGATGCATATTGCTGGTCAATGCCTCACGGGTATTGAGGAAATGTATGTGCTCACCGCCATGTACTGACATGGCATCCAGGAACTAGTGGAGTACCCTGGATGCTGATGCCTGTGAGAACCCCATGATATCCCCAGTTGTCCTTTGGAAGGTACCTGTGGCTAGTATTCTTAAGCCTACACATACCTTGGTATCCACTGGGATGGGTTCACCTCTGTTTGTTCTGTGTGTGAGGTGTGGCCGGCACACCTCAACAGTTTGCTGTAGGATGTCCTTGTCCACCGATTAGCGCTCCACTATCTCCAGCTCATGTAGCCCCTAGTAGGTTACCCTGGGTCTGTACACTCTTCTCCTTCTCCTCACTGTGAGTTGGTTGTCAGCATTCTCATCCTCACCACCCTCAACCTCTTCCATATACTGATGTATGAGAGCGACAGCAGCCCCTATCATTTTGTTAGTTTTGTCAGGTAAAATTTCCCCATCTGTGTACACTGGTTGTGTAGAGTTTGTGGGAAAAAACAGAGTGAAAGGTGTTTGCATAGTTTATAGTAGTGTGCTGGGCGGGTCTATATCATATAGTTGAAGTGTCAAAACTTTGACTATGCGATATAGATCCACCTAGCACACTACTATAAACTATGCAAACACCAAAACTTCAGCTATGTAAACATCAAACACAAATGTTCGAAAACTGAATACTCCGAACACTCAGAACAGTGATTTTTTTTGCTATTCTGGTACAAAATGCGGAAACACAAATACTAAATACTATTTCTAATGTCCCCCACACCCCCTAATGTGGGGGGCTGTGCCCACCACATCCTCCCTACATAAATATAACAACTCCGAGATCACACCACAGTGGAGGAAATAGCAAAGCCGCAGAACCAGCCTAACAAATTCTTTCCCTGGGAAAGAATTCGATGTTCTGCAGCTTCGTTATTTTCAGACTTCGAACTTCCCAGTTTGATGTTTTGGCATTCGGACTTGTGAGCGTACGGACTTCTGATATACACCCGTGCTGGGCTGCTGCCCATGTAATTGGCTGATTCTGATACATTTCACCTGCCAGCTATGCTAGTCCTCTTTGTTTACCTTCCTACCGCTGTTTTCCCTTCCCATTGCCTTCCCATTTAAGCCCCAAGGTGTGCCACTCATACCCAGTGCTTAGATGTGAACAGAGCTGCTATTTCCTGCTTTTCCTTTTTTCATTTAAAACATGGTGCATGGAGTGCACACCCATTTAGGCAATCTAATCACTATTAAGCAGCCTGAGATACACCCACTTTCCTTAGCTGTGCTTAGCTAAGGGCAAAGACGGGCCACAGAGCTCAAACAACAGTGGCGGCTTATGCTATTGGACTGCAGAACTGCAGCCCCCCCAGATGTAAAAAAAAAGAAAAAACAAAATAAAAAATAATTGGTGAGCCTTGGAACTCCATGCATGCATGCTTGGAACTCAAATCCAGACTGCTGTTTAACCAGTCTGGATTAAAAAAGAAGGCATCAGTCTACAGATGCCCCAGAAGCCTATGCAGTTACAACTGCATAGACTCGAAGGGGAATAGGCTGCAACATCTGCAGACTGCAGGCTGGATTCAGTCAGCACATGCTTGTGCACAGCCCGGACCAGGACTTTTGAAGTTTGGATTCACAGGAAACAGAATTACAGGACAGGAAGGAATTTGAAACAGGGTTTTCAGCAGGAGTTACAGGACAGAAAATGGAGCTCTGCTTTCAAGTTGGATTTCAAACTACTCTACTCAAGTAATTACTTTTCAGCAGAGGTATTGGGACTTTGAAACAGGGCTTTCAGCAGGTCAAACTAGTGTGTGTGTGTGTGTGTGTGTGTGTGTGTGTGTGTGTGTGTGTGTGTGTGTGTGTGAAATGCCCCAGTTAAATATCTCTGGTGGCTAGAGAGAGAAACTTGGGCTCAAACACTGTACCTTGGGTGCAGGTAGCAAGTGCCTGATCTCCCTACCCACCACCACTTGTGAAAAGTGTTCAGATTTATACCTCATATTTTTGTTTTGTTCTGTTCCTCATAAAATCTGTGGTTTTCTGGATTTTTAATTCACTAAATAAAGAATGACATTTGAATTTCTGACTTCATATTTTTCAGAAAGTACATGGTAACACAAAACATTTTATTCTAGCAATTCTCTAAGTTTATAAGATCAATATTTGAAATCTGTCCCTATTTTTGGGGCTGTATCCCCCCATTAATGGTTTTGTCAAAGGTGTTTTGTGCTAAGAGGTTGAGAGCTATGCTGAAAACTGAATTCACTAAATGATAGCCATTTAGGTTTCAGTCTTCCTGTCTTTTAAGAAACAGCTGATTTGGCATAGTGGTATGTTTCTCTGACTGTTGTGCATAGGGTCTTATGTTCAAGACTTGGCAGTGAAATGCATGGCGGTAGCACAGCATTTTATTCTAATAACTTTCCAAGATTATACAAGTGATGTTTAAAATATGTCCCTGTTGTTTGGGCTTTTGCTCCCCCCAATAAATGTTGGCTTTTTCCAGATTTCTTGTGCTCAAGTGCTGCAAAGTTGAGAGATACAGTTGAGTGTCAAGTGGAATTTACAAGGAGCTGAGAGCTTCAGGGGAAGAAAAGTTTAGTGCTGCTTATGGTGAGTTGGGTTGCACTGTTAATATTACAACAGGTAGTATACTTGCTTTCGATGCAGATGTCTGTGAATTCTACTCCCACAGTATGTCAGTGCATTGCTGATACTATACTGTGGTGTACTTTTAAAGGGGGTGGATGTTGCAGTCCTGAGAATGTCCTCTTTGGCAGAGATACTTAGTAACTATGAACCTGTTATCATTTTGACATCCATTCCCTATTGCAATATTACTAGCTTATCATTTTTTTAATGTAACAGAGGCAGTTTATTCCTCAGGGGCAACAGGCGCTTTATTTGTAGATGAAATAATGAAATATAAAGTTGTTTGCTAGCAGCAAACTCTTCATTAGTTGCAGATCTCTTTAATGTGGAATTATTTAGATGAAATTTACTTCTGCAGAGATTGTGCATATTTACTGATACTGGTGGACCGTATAAGTTTGAGTAGACTTTTATGATGGAAATATTCTGAACTCAGCAGTTTTGTCAGTATTGGTGCATGGATTTTGTTTCATTTTTTACTGGAAAAATGTTTGAAACGATAAATTTAAAATGCCCTCTAACAACTGTACTGTATTATACAAGGAATATATTTTAATACAGTCAGGAAGGTGCGGTGGTGGTGCTGCGGTAGCGTTGTCACCTCACAGTAAGATGCTGTCCAGTTCGATTCTCAGCTAGAGCGTTCTGCATGGAGACATGCATGAATTGGTGTATCTTCATTGAAGGTTGTGTGTCAGGCCTGGCAAGCCAGTACATAAAAATCAACTGCCAATCATTAGTGGACCGGAGTTCCACTGTGGCGACCCCTAACCGGGAAAAGCCGGAAGACACAAACAAACAGTCAGGAAGGTGTATTTGTTTATTTATTTTACATTTGTTGACTGGGCTAGTCTAGCTGGATATATGTCCATTTTCAGTAGAGGCCTGGGGAGAAAAGCTCCAAGCAAAAACAAAAACACCATTTAAAAATGTATAACTAAGTCAAATAAACAAAAAAAAAGGAAATATAGTTATAAAAATGAAGACTATAGTCATTATGCTAAAATTTAAACTAAATATAAATAAGCAAGTATATAAGAAACAAAAAGGGTATGGAGTAGAAAGAGTAAAGTCCTTAAATTAAATTGTATTACTAAGAGGAAAGCAAAAGCGAAGTAACTAGATTTGGAGGGAAAAGATGGGGGAGAGGGGAAGGGTATAAGCTGGAGGGAAATAAAAGTGTCAGTCAGGGTTAGCACAAGGACAGAGCCACTGAGTTTTCAGATGTTCTTTAATGTGTTTTTTGAATTGAGAGGTGGATGCTAGGGTAGATAGTTCAGGAGGGAGCTGATTCCAGTTTTTTCCTATAGTGTTTGAGAAAAGTGAATCGCCAGCTTTGTTGTTAGATTTAATTGAGACAACAAGGAGTTTATTTGCTGAACGTAGTGTAGCCAGATTTTTATATGGAGAAATCAGATTAGTGAGGATGGGGGTGTCATTGGGGTGGTATAGGATCTTTTGGGAGATCAGTAACTGTTGATAGAGTAAATGGTTCTGTATTTCTAGCCATCCTAGTTGTTTAAGGTTAAGGCAGTGGTGAGTTTTAAAGGGAGAGGATGTGATGAATCTAGCTATGCTATTGTAGCAGGTAGAAAGTTTGGAGATGTTATTTTTAGATAGGTTAGTAAATATAGCAGAGGTATAGAAAAGGGGTGGAAATCAGGTGGATTTGGGCAATAGTTTTTCTGGCTGAGGGGGTAAGGAAGGGTTTAATTCTATAGAGAGTACCAAGTTTTTTGTTGACCGACTTTATGGTGGAGTTAATATGGTTGTCATAGTTAAGATGATTATCAATTGTGACACCTAGTAGGCGGGTGGTAGTTTCTGGTGCAATGTTAGTAGCATTGTTAGAGGTTATAGTGAAGACTGGAGTGGGTGACTTATGAGTTGGAGTAAAAAGCAGTAGTTTTGTTTTTTTAGGATTGAGGAGAAGGTGGTGTTGCATGAACCAGTTTTCAACATTTTGGAAAGCAGTTTAGGTGAGGGACTGGAGGGAGGATATGTTTTTAGCAGTGCAGATTACAGAGTCATCTGCATATTGAATGCAGGAGGCTTGGGGTATGTTCATGTGGAGGTCATTAATAAATATGGAAAAAAGTAGGGGACCTAAGATAGAGCCTTGAGGGGCTCCAGTATTTACAGGAAGTAATGAAGACAGATTGTTTTCCCAGAGTACAGCTTGCTGTCTGTTTTGAAGATAACATCTGAACCATTGTAATGCTAGAGGATCCAGGGAAAGGTACTTTAGTTTCTCTAGAAGAAGAGTATGATTAACCATATCAAAGGCTTTTGACAGGTCTATGAATAGTGCAGAGGAAAAGGAGTTATTGTTACGATTTTTGTTTATAGAGTCAGTAAAGGAGAGAAGAGCAGTAGTAGTGCTATGGAATGGTCTAAAACCATGTTGGCAGTTGGCTAGTAGATTATTCTGTAGAAGATGGTTGAGTAGTTGTTTGTGGATACATTTTTCCATTATCTTAGCTAATGGAGAGAGTAAGGCAATTGGTCGGTAGTTAGTGAGCTCAACTGAGGTTCCACCTTTATGTAGAGGGATGATGTGGGATACTTTCCATATGGTAGGAATTTTGCCTTCAGAGATGGTTCTATTAATGAGGATGGATATGGGGTAGGCTATGGCTTTAGCAGCAATTTGAAGGTATTCAGATGGGAAACAGTCAGCAGATGGGGTGCAAGGTTTTAGTTTATTAAGTAGCTTTTGTATAAGAGATATAGGAACTGGGTGTATATGAAAGGTGGGGGATAGAGTCTTTGAGGAATTAGATGGAGAAGCAGTTAAAGGTGGTAATGAGTTGGCTAGGGATTGGATGGTATCTGTAAAGTAGTTATTGAAGGCATCAGGGATTTGGTTGGAATTATTTTGGTTGAAACCTAATGGGGTGGGAGTAGTAGTTTTTCCTGGCTGAAGAAGTTTGTTAACACCTGACCAAAATTTCTGTGGAGTTTGTTGTGAAGTTTGTTGGAGGTTTAGGTAGAACTATTTTTTATCCCTAAGAGTATCTCTTTTGGTGTTGTTTCTCAATTGTTTAAAAAGGAGGTGGTCAGATGGGCATTTGCTAGCTCTCCATTTAGCCCATATTTTATTTCTAAGGAGCATTTTTTGCCTAGTTTGTTTAGTTAGCCATGGGGCAGATTTGGATCTTATTGTAGTAGAGAGGTAAGGTGAGTGGTGATCTAGTATTTGAAGAAAGGTAGTGTTAAAATAGGTTACAGCCTCATTAAGTTCCAGATAGGTTAGTGGAGACCAATCACATGCTTTTAGTTCATTTTGAAGAATATCAGGATTAAAGAATTTTTTAGAGCGTGCAGTTTTGACATTATGTGTAGTTGGGAAGTGGACCTTTTGTCTAAATAATGTAAGTGAGCATATGGTCACTGATATTATCAGCAAGGGTTCCTGGAGTATAGTTGTTAGGGTGGCTATTTGTAAGTATCCAGTCAAGGGTGGATTCTTTCCCGTTTGGTTTATGAATTCTAGTTCGAGTGTTTATTAACTGAGAGAAGCCATATAGATATAAGTGGCTAGTTGGGGTCAGGGAACTACAGGTGAGCCAGTCTATGTTGAAATCTCCAAGTACAATGGTTTCTTGTGGTAGTTGGGTAGATAGGTAGTTAAGTAGGTTTTCAAGAGTATTAGTATTGTTTCCAGGAGGAAGATACATACAGATAAGGTAGATAGATTTTGAGTTGTTTATTTGGAGTTTGGTTGATAGCAATTTGGATTTGGTGTCTAATGATGGAATCTTGTTAAAGAGGTAAAGTTGGAGATTAGCTTTATAGATAATAGCTATACCTCCACCTTTTTTGGTTTTGCAGTCATGTCTAATGATATTATAACCTGGTGGGGTAATTTCCTGGTCTAGTGTAGTAGGTTTTAGCCATGTTTCTGTGAGACATAAAATGTCAAATGAGTGCAGATCTAGGAGTGCATGCAAGTGGGAAATTTTATTGTTGATACTTCTGATATTGAGGTGAGCTATCAGGAGGGAGTTAGGAGCTTTAGCTAATGTGGAATACATTGGTAAAGTTACATTCTGTAGGTTATTGGTATTGTTATAGTTGGGGCCAGGGTTTGGATGAATATCTCCGTCTATGAGGAGGTGTGATTGTTGTTGTTGAATATGTAACATTTTGTGAACATTATTAAGACTTTTTTTGGGATTGAAGTATGTGACATGTGTTGCTCTGTGATATTTTGGGAGTATGTAGTTAGAAGTAGAGGTTATGTTACCGTGAGTCAGGGTGTAGATACAAGCAGATGGTAGAGTTTGTTGGAAGTGAGGGTTTTGTTTAAATAGAGTCTGATGTTCATAGAAGGTGAAAGAATAAGGTATGGTTAGGGAGGCTATTGTGCTAGATATGAGTACCATGTAAGTAAGAGTAGTTGTTAGAGTAGTGGCCATAGTAAAGATTAGGTATTAGAGGAGATTAAGTAATGTAAGGAGAATAAGTTAGAAAAATAAAGGAGGGTGTTAGTAGAGAAAGGGGAGGGTGTATAGTATAAGATAATAGAAATAATGGATTCTGAGGAGGAGTAAGAGTGTGAGGTAGTTAGTGCAGAGGATGGAATTATGATAAGTAATAGGGGTGTGGTTTACAAGATTGGAGAAATGCACTAATTAGGTCAGGTAGAGATAGGGGAGTGGCCTTATGATTAGGAGGTTTGTGATTGCTTGGGAAGTAAAGGGGAGTGTTTAATGAAGTATAAGTGTAGGTATAGTGGGGGTGGGTGGGAATTGGGGGTAGGGTAGGGGAGCGAAGTGAGCAAGAGGCACGGAGCGGGGCAGACCCAAGTCAGGAGAGTAGTGAGTGAAAACAATCAGTAAGGAGGAAGGTATGCATAGGAGACAGTAATAAAGAAGCCAAGGTATGAATCTGTGGGAGGAGGAGGTAAAAAGAGATGGGAAAAACCTGGGAGAGTAAGGGAGAGCCTAGGAGGAGTGAAGGTAGTGAGGAGGACTAGGTGAAGGGAATTGTAAGAACTAAGGTAGGAGATAGGTAAAAAGATTTACGAAGACTGTGGCAAAAGAAGGTTAAAGTGAGGAGTGCAGCAATCACGAAAAGTTTGGAATAAGGGGTAGGGTGACAAAATAAAGTGAGATTAGAGGTGGGAAAAGACTGCCATCTAGTGGCCAGAGTCTGTAAAAGCCTTGCAAAGATAGAAGCAGTGTAATATGAATATAAAGTAAAGTGGTGGAAAGGGATAGAGGGGTGCTCCAAAGCAGGAATGGAGCGACAGTATCTAGAGGCAGACAATAGAGAATAATAATACTAAAATGGGGGGGGTATGGCTGCTGGCAGATATGGCAGGAGAACTACTGCACCTAGGAGAGTTGTAAGAACTAAGGTAGGAGATAGGTAACAAGATTTATGAAGACTGTGGCAAAAGAAGGTTAAATGGAGGAGTGCAGCAATCACGAAAGGTTTGGAATAAGGGGTAGGGTGACAAAATAAAGTGAGATTAGAGGTGGGAAAAGACTGCCATCTAGTGGCCAGAGTCTGTAAAAGCCTTGCAAAGATAGAAGCAGTGTAATATGAATATAAAGTAAAGTGGTGGAAAGAGATAGAGGGGTGCTCCAAAGCAGGAATGGAGCGACAGTATCTAGAGGCAGACAATAGAGAATAATAATACTAAAATGGGGGGGGGTATGGCTGCTGGCAGATATGGCAGGAGAACTACTGCACCTAGGAGGTGCAAAGTTCAAGTATTTACAAAAAGTTAACAAAAGTACAAGGAATTGTCTGTAACATACAATATTAGTTGCTGCGGCCTGTAGTCCACGGGCAATTGAATGACTCAGGAGAGTAACAACTTGGGCAGGTTGGTAGGTAGATTGAGCTGGTCCTGGAGTCCAATAGGGCACAACAGTTGAGGAAAGGTGAGGATAGAAGCTTTGACTAGAATATTAGTTGCTGCAGCCTGTAGTCCACGGGCAATTGAATGACTCAGGAGAGTAACAACTTGGGCAGGTTGGTAGGTAGATTGAGCTGGTCCTGGAGTCCAATAGGGCACAACAGTTGAGGAAAGGTGAGGATAGAAGCTTTGACTAGAATATTAGTTGCTGTGGCCTGTAGTCCATGGGCAATTGAATGACTCAGGAGAGTAACAACTTGGGCAGGTTGGTAGGTAGATTGAGCTGGTCCTGGAGTCCAATAGGGCACAACAGTTGAGGAAAGGTGAGGATAGAAGCTTTGACTAGAATATTAGTTGCTGCGGCCTGTAGTCCACGGGCAATTGAATGACTCAGGAGAGTAACAACTTGGGCAGGTTGGTAGGTAGATTGAGCTGGTCCTGGAGTCCAATAGAGCACAACAGTTGAGGAAAGGTGAGGATAGAAGCTTTGACTAGGTTGCTATATAGACTAAACACCAGGGATCGCTCAGCAGCCACGCGTAGTGAGGGGATTAAAGATGTATCAATGTACACATGTATGTTTCATGTGAAAGGGGCCTATGATTTGAAAACAGCCCAAAGTTAATCTTTATCTGCCACTGGCTAGATGTATTTTCTTTGAATGTGGGTTTCAATGCTGTTTCAATTAATGTGAGTTTCAAGGCCAGAGAAGTTTTAATGCTGTCTATTTTCATTGTGAGACTGCATTGCTTTGTTTAGCAGATGTCTATTAGTGTTTGTGCTGTAAAATGTAAAATAAAACTTTTAAATGAAATCCAAATCATCGTAGAAGTAAAGCAGTATGCACATTACAGTGTTTTTATGGTAAATGGGGCAAAATAGCAAAGTAATGGGACATTGGAATGGCTGCAGGGGGGAGGCCCCACTCGACCATGATTTTGTGAGGGGGTAGGGGGGCAAACTGAAAGACAGCCCCGGCTGAACTATACCTCTAAACTCTCCAGACTTTCACAGAATGAATAGATTTTTGCTTCTTATTTTTAGTTTGTTCCTCATAAAATTTGTGGTTTTCTGGCAAATCATTTAGGAATGAAGTCACCAAATAATGACAGACATTGAGTTTCAGACTTCATACCCTTCAGAAAAAATGCACACTAAAGCAAGACCTGTTATTCTATCACCTAAGTTTATATAAGAGCAATTATTAATACTGTCTATATGTTCCCCCAATATATTTGGCCTTGTCCAGATTTCTTGCATTAGGAGGTTGACAAATATTAGCAAATAAATCGCTTTATAGAATTAGGTATATCTCAACTGTCCCTGACTTTGGCACAAAATGTTGCTGTCCCCCTAATAATCCCTCCATAAAATGGCAATTTTGGAAGAAAATGTGAAGGGTTTACGAGATTGCAATGATCAGAGTTATAGATTACTTTTATTTCAGAAATGCATGTAGATTATCTTATTTTGTCAGCTGCTCAACTTAACTACTAATATTAAAAAGTGTCCCTTCTTTCACAGGTTCCCAGCTGTATTGTGTGGTTATTTTATATTTTCGCATCACAGTTTTGGTCCGTTTCTCATAAAATTGTGGTTTTCTGGGAAATTAGTGGTAAATCACTAAAGATTGATGTTAGAAAATAATGACAGACATTTGAGTTTCAGATGTCATATCCTTCAGAAAATTCATACTAATGCAAGACCTATTTTTCTAAGTTTATAAGAGCAATATTTAAAAATTCTGCTTATTTTTGAGCCTTTGTCTCACTTATATTTATGGCTTTGTCCAGATTTCTTGCTCTGAGGTTGAGATGTATGACAAATGTGTCAGGTCGATCACCATCAGCCAGAGGCTATTCTAATTGTGACATATTTGTTGCACCCCACTCCCCCATGTAGTGACTCTGGATGTGTCCAAGCAAAGCAAGGAGCAGTTATGCAGTGTAAGTGTGCAGAGTATCCCCATCCAAGGTAGACACAGGTACTATAGTGGCTTTTCATCTGTCCTTTTTTCAGAATGTTCTGATTTTCTGTCATATTTTTATACTGTTGATTTACGCTTCTTATTATTCAGAAAATGCATGTTGTTGCAGTGCCTGTTGCTCTGTTTAAGTAGCAATGCTTTAATGGCTATCAGGTAAGCTTGTCTGAGATTGTAAGATGCAAGTAAGCTTTAATAAGCATACTGTTAAAGAATTACTAACATTGAAAGAGTTTTTGTTGTTGCCATGCAGAGAATCATTATATAACTAGATAACGTATAATCCTTAGGTATTGAAATGAATATGACAGCATTTATAATAAAAAACAGGATTACAGTATTTTCAAAAGCTCATTACATTTGTTGGAGACTTGCAGTCATCTTTGCAGGATTTACCTGTAAAGTAAAAAGAATACCAATCTATCATGTGTAGTCCATAACCTCTACTGTAATCTTTTAAGCAATTTATCTTGAGCTTGTTTCTTGTTTGCTGTTCATTTTTTACTTTGATCATGCTTTCCCCATGAAACAAGTAAATAGTTGTTGTCAGGCAGCAGGTCTTTTTTGGATAAGAAACATTTTTACAAGTGGGGGTATCACAGAGACTGCTACTTTCAGCATGTTACTTGGTACTTTTATAAAGCTGAATATAAATTAGAATTAGAATTGCAGTGCAAAAAGAAGTGGTTTGACTTGAGTGCTGCTTGTTTTTTGTACTTGATTTTGACTGGCATTCCAGTAATGTATTTAAAAAGTAATGTCAATGGCAAAGGACAACATTACCACAAGATAAGTGCTCCATTGTATAAAAGACAAATAATGTAAAACAAAGTAGTGGTAACAACGAAGCAACCAAGTACCACCAGGACGTTGAAAATCATAAAATATTTATTGTAAAAAACACAGTAAGCGCTTTCGCTAAGTAGCTTCTTCAGACTGACAAACATTAATATCAAAATGTGGTCCTTATATAAAAATTCAAAAAACTAAAACCAATCACAGAGAAATACCAATTAAAAAAGGTATTTTTAAAGGTACACAGATAAAAGACACGTATAAGCACTCTTGATCTACATGAATGTATATAGAGACTAATTCAATTACAAAAGATGATACAGAATCAAAAATATATGTCAAACATATAAAGGCATACAAAAAATGTATAGCCTTAAAAATACAAAAAATGAATATGTATATATATATTTTGCTAGTATGAATTATTTTGGTATCCTTCACTTTTTAAGTAAAGGTTTAATGGTAGCCCTTTCATTCAAACCATGGCCCATATCTGCCTTAAGTGTAATGATCCAATTATTTTCTCTAAACTCTGTATGGTTTCTAATATCTCATTCTCTTATACTACTAGAAATAATCTCAATGACACTAAATGTGAACTAGTGATCATCTCCAAAACTAACTATATGTTTGTCTAAGGCATTATGATCCGATTGTTTCCTAATGTGCTAAACATGTTCTCAGATCCTATCCCTAAGGACCCTGTTGGTCTTACCAGCGTAAAAAGAATGGCAGAGCTGGCATTCCACTAGATAAACAAGGTTAGAAGTTTTACAAGTGGCTTCTATTTGAAAACTAAAGTCCTTCTGCAGATCTGGATGATGGAACTTATCAGAACTATCAATATAATCGCAGAAGTTACATGTACCACATGGACGGGTCAACCCCTTGCTATATTATTACGATTATTGCCCTGTTTATGGCATAATAATCTCTTCAAATTTTTTCTGTTTTTATATGTAAATCTTGGTTGATCACCAACTATTCCACTAATATCATCGTCCACTTGAAGTACAGACCAATGTTTGCCAAAGATTTCTACTAATTCTTTATTATCCAAAGTATAAAATAAGGGAACCTTAAGAAAGGAAGGTCTACCTATATCAACATGGTTTGTGAAACACTCCTGTGTTAACTAAACCATTCCCCAGTTTTTCTATATACAAATCCAGATATTCTGTTCTAGTAAGAGACCAGTTCATGGTGAATTTTAAACAGCCAATCATATTATTGAGTGTATTATGAAACTTCACCAACTCATCTAAATTTCCTCTCCATAATAAAAAAAGGTTATCTACAAAGCATCGATAGAAGAGAACATGCTTAAACTCTTCAGTGACACTAAGTACTGTTCCTTCCCAGTGTGCCAAAAACATATTCGCATAACTGTTTGCACATGGGGTACCCATGGCGACTCCATGCCATTGTATGTATAGTTCATCATTAAAAGTAAAAATTTTGTTCTCTAGAACTTGCTCCAAAAAATAAGTTATAAGGTCTATTTGAACAGATGAAAAAGTACTATGTTGAGTTAAATATTCATGAATATACTGTATACCCAAATCATTTGGTATCACTATAAAGAGAGATTGTACATCAAATTGTTTCGAGTCCCTAAGGACAAAATTATTCAAATTTATAATAGGTCTAAGGTGCTTCTCCACATAAACAGAAAGGGGCTCAGTAACCCAACCCCCACCAGCCACAATGGGTCTCATTGGTGGATTAGATGGGTTTTTGTGAATCTTCGGGAGCCCCTGTATTATCGGAATAAGTGGAATGTTTACCACATTAGGAAACAATCGGATCATAATGCCTTAGCCAAACATATAGTTCGTTTTGGAGATGATCACTACTTCGCATTTAGAGTCATTGAGATTATTTCTAGTAGTATAAGAGAAGGAGATATTAGAAACCATACAGAGTTTAGAGAAAATAATTGGATCATTACATTTAGGGCGGATAGGGGCCATAGTTTGAATGAAAGGGCTACCATTAAACCTTTACTTAAAAAGCGAAGGATACCAAAATAATTCATACTAGCAGGAATATATATATATATATATATATATATATATACATATTCCTTTTGTATTCTTAAGGCTATATATTTTTTGTATGCTTTTATATGTTTGACATATATTTTTGATTCTGTATCATCTTTTGTAATTGAATTAGTCTCTATATGCATTCATGTAGATCAAGAGTGCTTATATGTGTCTTTTATCTGTGTACCTTTAAAAAATCCCTTTTTTATTTGGTATTTCTCTGTGATTGGTTTTAGTTTTTTGAATTTTTATATAAGGGCCCCAATTTCATATTAATGTTTGTCAGTCTGAAGAAGCTACTTAGTGAAAGTGCTTACTGTGTTTTTTACAATAAATATTTTATGAATTTCAACGTTTTGGTGGTACTTGGTTGCTTCGCTGTTATCACTACTTCGTTTTATATTATTTGTCTTTTATACAACGGAGCACTTATCTTGTGGGAGTGTTGTCCTTTGCCATTGACATTTCTCTTTATCCTTTTTTCAACAACCCATGAGAACAAGGCCATGGAAAAGTCGGATATGGTTGAGCTTGATTATAATCCGGAGAGGAGAGATGGTGTGAGAAATGCATTATGTAAGAGATTCAATCAGTATCTCTCACATGCAAAGAGTGTTGTTTGGCAGTTTGATATGGGCGCAATGGATGACGATGAGAGAAATGCGACTGGTGACTCGGAGAGATTGCAACAAGTGATAGAGGGATTAGAGAGGGACTTTCTCAAACTGAAAAGACTCCAGGCACAAAGGCATCATTTCCAATATTGCCTGGACAAGAGGATTGTACCCTGTGGTCTACGCGTATTTAATATGCCCACTCAAGGTTCACAGTATCCAGACTTATTAGCACGATGGCAACAACTTAACCTTGAGGTAAGCGGCAAGTACATGCAGCTACTTGTTGACTTTTTTCATCCTGAAGAGGACAAACCTATCAATGCCATTAAACAGCAACAGGAATTTATTTTAATAACTTTGCTGATAGAATCATTAACCCTCTTTTTGAGAGTCTACTCGATGAGATAGCGGTGTTTGAATGCAAATTATTAAAACAAGAGAAGATAAAGATAATGAGGGACATAAATGATTTTAAACTGGGCCACGTCTTTATGTGGCCCAGATATGGGCAAACTTTAGAGACTGTAAACTGGAATGGTTCTATGGTCATTGAAAGGACAAGTGACACTACTGCACCTTTAAATGTATGTAATAATGGTGTGAATGTTTCTGCTAGAGTTAATGTTTTTAATGACAATGATAATGTTTCTAAAGACAATGAAAATGTCTTAAATGATGTTGTGGATATTGAAGGATGTGAACGAAATGTACAGTCTTTGTCAAATGACAATGCTGACAATGCTGCTTTAATAAGACCGGAGATCAGTTCTCCTAATGGGGTCTCTATTAATTGCCAAATCAATGATTTACATAATACCCCGGTACAGCAGGATTTGAATTTATATCCTAATGTTGTTGTTAAGAACACAGCAGCTGTGTCTGAACCAGTAGTTCGACCTAAGCTATATGCTACTAAACCTTCCTATGGGTCTACTAATTCTTACACCAATGTAGGTGAAGGTATTTCTTTTCCCTTACCTGTGCGGGTAGACAAGGGAGGGAAACGGACTTGGTCGATAAGCCGAGGATGGCAGAAATGCAAGCATTCAGGAGAATACAACTCCAATCAAATGCTAAAGAAAATGTGGGGGAAAGTAGTAGATCATTAGTTATGAATATTTCAGCATATAGGCTTTCATCTGATGAGGAAAATGTCTTGTCAAAGGGTTTAAATTTTATTCCTACTTGTAGAAGTAAGTTAGCAGATACTATTCTAGACTTAAAGGTGTTTTTTGGAACATCATGCTTTGGTTACTTTATGGTGATAGCAACAAGCAAGTTGAACGAACACAGTCATGTTCATCTTTTTCTTTTAAGCGTATGAGTAACTTTGTTCCTGTGAATCATCCTCTAGTAGAAGCTTACATGAAACTCACTGAGGATGAATTTTTTAAATATTATGATAATACAGACATTTATATTCATCAGGCTGTAAAGAGAAGACATAATTTGACTTATGAAGAAAAAATAACATTGAAACAACTACAGGACAATGAATTCATTACAATCAAACCTGCTGATAAAGGCGGCTTGATTGTAGTTATGGACAGTACCTATTATGTTAGTTCTATGTTGAAATTACTGAATGATGATAAGTTTTATTCTAAAGTTACAGTTAATGAGGTACACATGATTATGAACGCTGTTTATAATACTTTAAAAGATGTGTATGATGGAGGTCTTATTGCTAAAGAAATTTTTGATTATTTATGTGTCCTAAATCCACTCATTCCGATAATACAGGGGCTCCCGAAGATTCACAAAAACCCATCTAATCCACCAATGAGACCCATTGTGGCTGGTGAGGGTTGGGTTACTGAGCCCCTTTCTGTTTATGTGGAGAAGCCCCTTAGACCTATTATAAATTTGAATAATTTTGTCCTTAGGGACTCGAAACAATTTCTTATTGATCTATATGATTGTCTTAAGGATGTTACTGACTTAAGTGATGTGTTTTTTGTTACCCTTGATGTACAATCTCTCTTTACAGTGATACCAAATGATTTGGGTATACAGTATATTCATGAATATTTAACTCAACATAGTACTTTTTCATCTGTTCAAATAGACCTTATAACTTATTTTTTGGAGCAAGTTCTAGAGAACAACATTTTTACTTTTAATGATGAACTATACATACAATGGCATGGCATCGCCATGGGTACCCCATGTGCAAACAGTTATGTGAATATGTTTTTGGCACACTGGGAAGGAACAGAACTTAGTGTCAATGAAGAGTTTAAGACACATGTTCTGTTCTAATGTCGCTTTGTAGATGACCTTTTTTTATTATGGAGAGGAAATTTAGATGAGTTGGTGAAATTTCATAATGCACTGGATAATATGATTGGCTGTTTAAAATTCACCATGAACTGGCCTCTTACTAGAATAGAATATCTGGATTTGTATATAGAAAAACTGGGGAATGGTTTAGTTAACACAAGAGTGTTTTCTAAACCATGCTACAGGAACTCATTTTTATTGAGATCAAGCATGCATCCAGGTTACATTTTTAGAAACTTGATTAGAGGTCAAGGTGTCAGAGTCTCTAGGTCAAATGCCATGGATCATTGTTTTTCTGAAGAACTAACTAACTTAAAAGATAGACTCTCATCAAGAGGATACACTGTAAATGAGATTTCAGAGAATTTATTAGATATTCAAACTTTACGTAAAGGTAAAGCTGCTCCGTACTTTGGTCCACAAAAGGAAGACTCTAGTAACAGTGATATAGGTAGACCTTCCTTTCTTAAGGTTCCCTTGTTTTATACTTTGGATAATAAAGAATTAGTAGAGATCTTTGGCAAACATTGGTCTGTACTTCAAGTGGATGATGATATTAGTGGAATAGTTGGAGATCAACCAAGATTTACATATAAAAACAGAAAAAAATTGAAGAGATTATTATGCCATAAACAGGGCAATAATCGTAATAATCATAGCAAGGGGTTGACCCATCCATGTGGTACATGTAACGTCTGTGATTATATTGATAGTTCTGATAAGTTCCATCATTCAGATCTGCAGAAGAATTTTAGTTTTCAAATAGAAGCCACTTGTAAAGCTTCTAACCTTGTTTATCTAGCGGAATGCCAGCTCTGCCATTCTTTTTACGTTGGCAAGACCAACATGGTCCTTAGGGATAGGATCTGAGAACATGTTTACCACATTAGGAAACAATCGGGTCATAATGCCTTAGCCAAACATATAGTTCGTTTTGGAGATGATCACTACTTTACATTTAGAGTCATTGAGATTATTTCTAGTACTATAAGAGAAGGAGATATTAGAAACCATACAGAGTTTAGAGAAAATAATTGGATCATTACACATAGGGCGGATAGGGGCCATGGTTTGAATGAAAGGGCTACCATTAAACCTTTACTTAAAAAGTGAAGGATACCAAAATAATTCATAATAGCAGGAATATATATATACATGTTCCTTTTGTATTTTTAAGGCTATATATTTTTTGTATGCCTTTATATGTTTGACATATATTTTTGGTTCTGTATCATCTTTTGTAATTGAATTAGTCTCTATATGCATTCTTGTAGATCAAGAGTGCTTATATGTGTCTTTTATCTGTGTACCTTTAAAAAATTCCTTTTTTAATTGGTATTTCTCTGTGATTGGTTTTAGTTTTTTGAATTTTTATATAAGAACCACAGTTTGATATTAATGTTTGTCAGTCTGAAGAAGCTACTTAGCGAAAGCGCTTACTGTGTTTTTTGCAATAAATATTTTATGAATTTCAACGTCCTGGTGGTACTTGGTTGCTTTGTTATCACTACTTCGTTTTACAGTATTTAAAAAGTAATTTATTTTTTCATGCCTCACAACCTTTCTGTTTCTATCTAGATATTAAGTAAGCTGTCATGTAGCCAATGCACTGAAATATTTTTTTCTTATACTCTTAATTTTGTCTTGATTGGACTCTAATAATGATGGTTTGGCACCCAGGGCAGCGTGTTTAATTAAAGTCCCAGTTTTTGTGGTTTTTGAGCATAGCTCTGACCCTTTCTAGTTGGCACACCCTTCCCATTGTCCCAACCCATTCAGCTGTCTCCTGCAACCCCCCTTTGATTTGAAGTCACCAGCCGCCACCGGCTTACAGCATGAAAGACACTCCCCCCTTATGAGGTCATCTACCTCTTATGCTTATACCATGGTGTTGCTGCACTTACATGGTTGGATGCAAGCCAACACTGAGGGGAAATGTGTGATTCAGTATCAATCCCCTTATTTGCATAAAACTGAAAGCTAATACATGGTTACAAAACTGACACTCAGCATTCCCCCTTAGCAACCACTATTCCATGGTATTGTTGTCTTATGCATGCCATTGACTATTATGGCAGAATGCTGATTTTGGTTTAAAAGCTTATTTCCAACTTTTTTCTTATTTTTGGGCTGATCCCATTTGCACACTGCTGCCCTACACTTAAACGGCCGAAATCGGCCAAAAAAAAAAGTTATTTTTTTATAATTTTGCAATTATTTTCCATGCCAATGGCCATATATTTGGCCATTGGCATGCCTTCTACATTGAAAACATGCTTTCTTTGGAACTGTCAAGCCTCCATTTTGTAATTTGCAGCAATGTATTCGGTTAGTAGCCGAATACATTTCTGCAGGTTACACTAATCCTGCACAGACGCCTGCCTGCTTCCTGAATCGCTAATTCACCTCATTTGCATGGTTTTCACCTGCAAATGGGGTAATTACCATACAGGAGCTGTGTCTGTGCAGGGATAGTATAGGAGCGCTCGTGCACGCCCTGGGAGCTCGTTCCTGGATCGCTCGTTGGTCATATTGTGTGCAGCAGCTCTTGCACTATTCCTGCATGCCGTGTAGAGCTTGCTGAATCCCAGGGAGTGTGTTTGGGCCTCTGTTATAACACTTTCTTGTGTGTTGGCAGTGTTGAATTGCTGTTATGTTACTGTTCCCTATAATTCCTTGTAAAATGCCCGGTATAACGATGTATGAGACGAGAGTCATCTACCAATGGAAAACTGGAAATCATGAAATAATATCTGATCTATGTTGTCATTTTTCACTTATGTATGTTGAGTATTATTATATTAGCATTTAGCATTTACATGACTATAGAAAAAATGCTTGTCTGTTACATGTATATAGGTGATGAACCCTTTTCTCATGTGTGCCAATAACAGTTATTTGCAAAAACATGTCCCTTTCTGATGTGCATGACACAGCAGCTGTAAGGTTCATATCTTTTTGCATATATATGCTGAAAAAGAGAATGCAGCACTAGTGATGGCTAGCATACATACATTTTCTGTATATACATTTCATATGCAATAACTACAGCCTATGCATTTATCCCATAATGTATCTGCTGTCCTTGCTGTTATCTCAACTCAGCATTTTATTAACATGTATATCACATTAACTCCTCTTTGTTACAGTGCAGCTTTATGTCCCTCTCATATTCTTTGTTAGCATGTCCGTTTTTGTTTATGTGTATAAATCAGTATTGTCATTGAGATTAATTATCATTACACCAAAATGGCAGTATTTATGTTACAGATGTTTTTGACACTTTAGCATATTTGCCTGCAGTATCCATGTACATTTATCCCATTTCCTCTCCCCTTTTAATTACATCTGCAGTACAACCAGTGTTACCTCTGTACAGTTACCCCATTTCACTTCCCGTCCTTCAGAATTCTTTCACTGTACTTGCCCTTAGTATTTCTGAGCTACAGCACATGCTCATATATGAGCTTTGTCTATAGGCAAGCCATATTGTTTACATTCTATGCTTGTGCTTGCAAGCACCTTTCTATGGCCACAGACACTATTGCTGGCCACAAAAAGGTGCTTGCAAACATGTAGGCATGATGAGCAGCAAGCATATTCAATTAGCTCTGCTGCTTGTATTGCTAACATGCTTAAATTGTGTAGGCTTATTGAGAAGCCTACACAATTGTTAATGAATCCCAGGGATGATCTTGAAACATCAACATATAGCCTGGTCTAGCTGACAATATTGAGTATCTAAACCAGCAATGCATAGCATATGGTCAAAATCAGAATGCCATTAATCAAAAAGACAGAAGCATGAGATTTTAAACCTAAAAAAGGCAGGTTTTTTGCAGGGAGGTAAGCTACCTTGCACCATCATCTGATGGAACTTACTCCATACCCACATTTCAGTTGATAAAGGCAAAGGGCCCGCCAATCACCACCTGAGGATATCTCCATTGTAGAAATCCTGGAACTTCTAAAACAGAAAGGTGGTTGATCATCTGACACCCCTTCCCAGAAGGAGTCAGTGTTCCTGGAGGCTTTTGGGTCTGACCTGGCTATGTCTTGGGTGACCTCACCCCCTGGCTGATGAGCTGATAGACCTTGTCTCACTCCATGCATGGAAGGTGCTGGATACTGTGGAGTCTATCCCCAAGAATCCAGATAGAATTTTAGCCTCTCACACTGGAATAAGGGGGTCCCAGTAAATACCATGATTGTGTTAGCAGCCACTGTGAAAGAGCTTGCAGAATGGAGCTCAACTGTCCATCCCCCTAACAGGGAGTCCAGGGCCTTGGACAGATTTGAAAAAAGGCAATTTATGCTTAAGTGACCTTTGCCTTGCAGTCTTTGAATTATTTGGTGCACTTCACAAGGTTGCAAAGAGATTTGATTAAAGAGTTCTACAAATTTATTTCAGGGTCCATGTCTGTGGAGGACCAGAACAAGGTCTCTTCACAACCAACCACCCTTCATTCCATATCTAATGCATCCATGAGACTGATGTCCCATGCTGCAGTGGGTACCTCATGGGTGGCAGGTTCAGGCATAGCCATCAGGAGACATGCCTTGATACGCCTGTGCAAAATTGCACAGCCCTTCAAGTATTCATGCATCAATGTTCCTTTTGATGGATCGTCCTTGTTTGGCCCAAAGGTGAAAGAAACAGTGAGCAAGATGGGAAGACTTTGTCTGCCATTGGGATCCATTTTCTACTTCTCAGAGACCATTTTCCTGGAATCAACAAGGAGGCAGAAATATGTGGTTTCCTAAGTCCCAGGGTCCTTGTCAGGATCTGCAAGGAGATGGTTCCCCCACAAGCACAGGGGGAAATCTAATGGAAAGCACTGCCATCACATCAGAGGTGGCCCACAGAACCAGGGTTTCTGGAATTCCTTTTCAGACAAACCCTACCAACACTCTTGAAATGTTGCCCAGCTGCTGTTCTCTAACGGCACTCAAGGGTCGCTTGTCTCTGCACCACAAAGCTTGGGCATCCATCACAACATATTCTTGAGTGCAGTGGATCATATCCAGAGGTTATTCTATGCCATATTCCCAAATTCCCCCTACAAAAATGAACAGAATCCCCAATGACCCACCCAATCAGGGAGGAGGAAGCAGCAGTGGAAATAGTGTTCAATCTCAGCCTTACTACAGGATATGTGCCCAAAGAGTGGCATACAGCAACAGTGGTCCCTCTCCATAAAGGTGGTGCCTCAACGGATCCTGGAAACTATCGCCCCATAAGCCTGACTAGCTTGGTCTGCAAAGCTATGGAAAGGATCATCATGGACCTCATAAATAAAGATATTGGGGACCTACAGACACTGGATCCTACCCAGTTCGGCTTTGTTAAGGGCAGATCCTGCCTCTTAAGCCTGGTTGATTTCTTTGAAACAGTCACCAAGGCCATTGATGAGGGAAGGTGGTCCACACAGCCTACCTGGACCTCGCAAAAGCCTTCGATACAATACCCCACTTGGGCATTATAGATAAGCTCACCAGCTTAAATATAAACCCCTTTGTCACTAGATGGATTGCAAACTGGCTCAAGGACAGAACCCACATGGTTAGAATTGCTGGAGCCATGTCAGACTCCAAACCAGTTACAAGTGGTGTCCCACAAGGCTCAGTCCTGGGACCTGTCTTGTTCGGTATATATTTCTCGGAGGTACAGGCCAACACGGAAGGACTGTGGCTGACCAAGTTCACAGATGACTGCAAACTGGGCACCATAATCGACTCTCCAGCCGACACAAGCATCCTCCAAAAGGGCCTCATAGAAACAGACAACTGGTGCCAGAGCCATGGCCTCAAGCTAAATGCCAAAAGTGTATAGTCATCCCTTTGGCAAAAACAAAGTGCCCACAAATTACCACATAGGTGGTAATCCATTAAGTACAGAAGAAGTAATTAGGGACCTGGGGACCCAAGTTGATAGCAATCTCTCATTTGACAACCATGTGGCCAAAGTGGTTAGAAAAACATTTTATATAGCCCACCTAATCATGAAGGGATTCACATCTAGATCAGAGGAGGTCATCATGCCTCTTTACTCATCCCTCATCAGGCCCATAATTGAGTACAATGGACACCTGCAGCAACTGGAAAGACCCCAAAAGTACCTCACCAAGAGGATCAAAGGGCTCAAACAGATGCCATATGCTGCCCGGTTAAAGAAACTCCAGCTCTACTCAGTGGCATACCGCCTGTTCAGAGGCGATCTGTGCCTGACATATAATTCCAACCCGGAATTAATGGACATGCTGCACCTCAGAAAATCCAAATCCCATCGAGCTACACACGAGAGAGACTTGAACCTCAGCACTGAAATAAATAGGACATGCTGGAGGGACAGATTCATAACCCAGAGGCTCCCTTCACTCTGGAATAAAATCCCAGTCCAGGTTAGGCAGAGTCCCTCATTGACTCTCTTCAAGAGGAATCTTGATGAGTGGATGGGAGATCATAGGTTTACCCCAGGTATCACTTCTGTGTCACTGTTAGACAGAGGCACAGTATACTAACCTCGAAAAAGGGCATAGCAAAATAAATTTAAAATGGGTGGTGAAAGCCAAACACATTCTGGCTAGGCTTATAAATGCCCTAGGGCAGATAGCCTAGTATGAACCTATGAATCTATGAACCTCAAAGCAGATTTTAAAATGAGACATCCAGAAGGTCCTTCCAGACCAGAGAGGATCTGGAACCTACTCAAGATTCTTTTTCATGCCAAAGAAAACAGGGGATTTGGCAAACATCCTGTTTCTCAGCAAACTAATAAAGTATGTGAAATATTCAAAGTTTTGGATGGCCACAGTTCAGTCCATTTTGCCCCTCCTGTGAAAGGATGACTGGATGTGCTCAGTAGATCTTCAAGATGCATAGTATCACATCAAAATAAAAAGGCACTCCAGAAGATATCTGTGTTTTCAGCTGGGAGACAGTCATTACCAGTTCAGAGCACTGCCCTTTGGCCTCACCACAACTCCCAGGGTGTTCACCAAATGCATGGCTCTGGTAACAACTAATTTGAGACTGTTGGGATTCAGAGTTTTTCCATATCTAGATGACTGGCCCCTGACTGCCCCAACCAGTCATCTACTTTTGTATGCAAACGGCTGCTTGCTCCAATTATGTCTTCATCTAGGCATCAGAATCAACTACAGTAAGTCACAGTTTACACCTACGCAGAGTCTGGAGTTCATAGGTGCTCATCTAGACATGATCAATCAGGTAGCATCACTTCCGCCAACAAGAGTACAAACACTCAGATCCCAGGTCATGGAAGTGATCTCACATTCTTCTCCTCCAGCACAGGTCTTGCAAACCTTAGGGTCCATGGCAGCAGCAATCACTCTGGTTCCTTTTGCCAGATTTCATAAGTCTGTGCAATAGTCTATTCTCCAGCAGCCCTTGCTCGCCTCAGTCAGGATCACACAAACTTGCAAAAAATATCTTCTTTGGTGAATTTGCTCAGATTAAGTTTTTCAAGGCTGTCCATTTGTTCTCCCACACTGCCAGCAGTCAAAGTGACCATGGATGCCTCCCATCTGGGGTGGGGTGGCATTACTTGGGAAGGACAGTCCAAAGTACGTGTTCCCCAAAAGAGGCCTGGAAATGAGAGCAATCCTCATAGAACTGCAAGCATTTCAAGATGCTTTCCCCTCCAGGATGATTGTGATTAAAAGGAACACTATATCTGTAGTCTGGTATATCAACAAACAGGGGGGAACCAGATCTTATCCACTATCTCAAGAAGTAATGAGAATGTGACAATGGTTGATCTCTTTTGGGCACTTTCTCATAGCATACCAAGCCAATGTGCTTGCAAACAAACTAAGCAGGTCCATTCTGATGCCTCGTGAGTGGTCACTCAATGTCAAAGTGGCCAGCCATGCTTTAACCTTTTCACTTCTCCCCTCAACAAGTGCAGCAGGTTCTTCTCCATGGTCCCCCTCTGGGGAAGTCAACGAGAGATGCCATAGTTCACAATTGGACCTCCAGTCTCCTTTATTTTATACTTATCCACCATTACCTCTAATCACCAAATACATACAGAAAACATACTGGTTGAAGAGAAGAATTATCCTCATTGCATCTTTTTGGCCTTGTCATATTTGTTTTTTATTCTTGTGGCCTCATCTACTGTATCTAGCCTGGATACTGGACACCAGTGCAGACCTCCTGTCTCATCTGACAGGAATGACTCATCAGAACATAACAGGCCTCAAGCTTACTGTATGATTTCTCCAGTTCCACTGATAGCTAGATAGCCCAGGCTTTTCGCCCCAGTCCGACATATTTTGTTGCCTTCTCAAAAGACTTCTCCTTTGAAAATTCACAAAAGTAAATGGAAGAGATTTTCAACTTGGTCCCTTAACAGAGATTTAAATCTCATATCTGCCACTATACCAGCTGTCCTTGAATTTTTAACATAATTTTTTTTATGACGGGGTTAGTTTCTCTATCGCTGCCATTTCAAACTTCCATTCAGGAGAAAATCATTCTTCCTTGGCTTCTTCTAGGTTGTGCAAAGTCTTTCTGAAAGGCACCTTTTTACTTAGGCCCCCAGTCAAGGACCCTAAACTATCTTGCTTCAAGGTCTGACCCAAATTCCCTTTGAACCTTTAGCCAAGACAGACCTACATTTTTTTGTCTTGGAAAACTATTTTTCTAATTGCTATAACATCAGCTAGATGAATATCTGAACTCTTGACTCTTTCCTTCAAATCTTCCTGCCTGTTTGTTTCATGTGGATAGAGTTTGTTTATGTAGCAATCCACCTTTTTTGCCTAAGGTGGCCTCTGTGTTTAACAATAATCAAGTCATTAACATCATGGTTTTCTTTCCAAATTTCTCTAAAAAGGCAACTCTGATTTTATCTCCATCTGACAAAAGATTTCAGAAAAACTGACCAATTGTTTGTATTTGCCGAACAGATTGGGCATTGCAGTTTCACCTGCGGTGGTGGTGCTGCGGTAGTGTTGTCGCCTCACAGTAAGACGCTGTCCGGTTCGATTCTCAGCTACAGCATCTTCTACTTGGACACATGCATGAATGGACGTACCTTCGTTGAAGGTTGTGCATCAGGGCTGGTAACTCAGCACGTAAAAATCAACTACCAATCATTAGCGGACCGGAGTTCCGCTGTGGCGACCCCCTAACAGGGAAAAGTCGAAAGACACAACAACATTGGGCATTGCAGTTTCAAAAGCCTTAGCCAGATGAAAACACCAAAAAGCAACTTAGAAACTCTAATGAAAAAAATACAAACCACTGTTCTACTAGAATGACAGCTAGCTGAAGACCAAACTGTAAGTTTTAGTGCTCTCATCCTTTAATAGAACTTCTTCAGAAACAATCCATAAAATGCATACAGTAAATTTAAGATGCATATGGTAAATTTAAACCACAATTGTAAATGTCACGTGATCATGTCTACAAATCCTATCGTATAACTTGTTTGTGAATGAAGGACTTCATAACCACATGATTCTCTTAACCAATAGATTTCCAACAACATTTTGTTAATGAAACAACCTTCTGAGTTACCAGGTAAAATTGTAAGTGCAATAATAAAATGTGAAATCAAATGAATGTAATACATCATTGTAAAACATCACAATAATACTGTTAAAACAAATGTTTGTAAAAATGTTACACTATAATCTATGTGCTAGTAAAAAAAAATTCAAATCGATACATTCATTAATCCCATTTTTTTATCTGCAGCAAGCCGTATCTGCCATTCGGCTTCTTGGCATTCTAACAACATGGTACTATTTTCACTGAAGTTAGCTAATTCTACTCTAATACAAAGAACTGGAATTTTCTAAAATATTTGCAAGACATAGAGTGTTTGGCTGGTGCATTGTGTCCATCCTTATTCTTTACTACAAAAACATGTTTATATATTTTTTTGACTAACTTCCTGATGGTCTTCCCTGTGTAGAAACTTGAACATGTGGAACAAAGAGCTAAGCAGACTACTCCACAAGAGTTACAATTAAATCTATCTCTTGTAATAATAGTTTTATTTGCTCCTTCAAGAAAAACACTGTAGCTGTTACTAATAAAACAACGATACTTACAATGCCCACACTTAAAGGTCCCTGCTGTCTTGTTGTTAGCCGAATATGTGCTCAAGAATGTGTTAGAAGGGTCCCTTCTAAAACATTCTTGATGTTCACTGATGTTTTGTAAGTAGATAATGGCTTCTGACCTTACACTTCTGTCATTTATTTATTCCACAATACAATTTTCCAATTGTTGCTCAGAAACTTCCTAAGTATACTGGCATCCATAGTAATGGACAATTGGAATGCTTCTCTATAATGTATGTCATGTGTATTATTTTGTATTGTATTGATATGGTTGTCAATACTACCAGTGATAGTGTTTGTGGGGCTAATCTTTAAAATTGGTTTGGCTTTATTTAATCTTAATTGTTTTATTTCAGGTACAATTTCTGATAGTAAACTTTCTTTGCAACCCCTTTCAGAAAAGAATCTACTAAGGTGTATTATTTCTTCAGAAAATGTAGCATCTTCACTAGTGATCCTACTTAATATGATAAACTGTCCTTTTATCACACTCCTTTTCATATGGAATGGGTGTTGACTTTAGTTGTGTAAATAATAATTGACAGATGTTTCCTTTCTGTGTATCTTACTGATTAATTTGCCATTGTTTGTTCCTATTTCTAATTTAATGTCAAGGAAATTAATCTCCTTCCCCAAACAAAACCACTTAAGGTAAATTTAAGAAATGATGTAGTTTCATTTAGGTATTCAAAGAATGTTGTAAACTCTTCGTTCATTCCTCTTCAGATAAAAATCAAGTAATCAATAAACCGCTTATAAAAAGTACTTTTTCAAAAAATGGATGTTTTTTAATGTACTTTTTCATAAGGATAGAGTTTGCTTATGTACCAATCCATCTTTTTTTTTTGCCTAAGGTGGCCTCTGAGTCTAACATTAATCAAGTCATTAATCTCCTGGCTTTCTTTCCAAATTTCTTAATAAGCGAAAATACATGCTCCATCTTCTGCATGTGTACAGGCAACTCTGATTTTATTTCCATCAGAGCAAAGATTTCAGGAAAACTGACCAAATGTTTGTATCCTTTTGCCGAACAGTTTGGGCATGGTAGTTCCCAAAGTAACATTAGCCAGATGGTTAACTGGTTGTATATCCTTTGTATATAGTCAGAGAGGGTTGTTTTTGCCTAAGACCCCCCCCCAGAGCACAGTCCATGAGGTCTGGGTCTACTTCTTCAGCCTTTTGGTCAAGAACATCAAAAGATGACATCTGTTTCACTGCTACTTGGTCCCATGGTCATATCTTTATTGTGAATTACAAGTTGGATTTGGTTTCTAGGAATAAAGCAGCCTCTGGCTCCACAGTACTCTAAAATATCCTTCCTTGAGGACCACCCAAGGTTAATCTGGCTGGGGAGTCTATCCCATCAGTTGAGTTATGAATGAAAATGACAACATTAGATACAAAAGTTATGTTCTCATCATAACGATGCATCTCCATTGTCCATTTTCATTCTTCTTCAGCTTTCCACCCTCCTAACCCTCTTTCCTTTACTCCTGCAGAGACCTAAGGGATACTACTTTGAGGACTATTGTGTCTTATTTGAACTCCAGTTTTATCTTTATTATCTCTGCTTTATAGATTCTTATAGTATCAGCCATGTATTACTGGGAGCAGCAAACACAGTCTGACGTATGTTAAGTTAGTGGGGCATTATGCGTAAAGGGAGGTGCTCGAGAGTTGAATCTGAGACTCTGGAAAAAGCAGCCGAGCCACATTCAAGGTCAGATCAGAGACCCATCAGCTGAGGAAAAATGAAAATGGACAACAGAGATGCATTGTTATGGTGAGTACATAACTTTTGTTTTACCTAGAAGGGGATGGTAAGAGTTGTACTATAAGTGAGGCTAAACACTGTAAAATGGCTGCTATTGAATTCTGGTATTGAAGAAAACATTTGAGAATTCCACAGACTGCAAGGACATTTAGTCACTCAATATACATGAAAGTAAATCCAGACTGTTCACTTGAAATCCTGTTACTAAAGTAAAACTCAGATACTTTCATTGCCACGTTGTCAACTGGCTTACAGACAGAACTCACACGGTAAGAATAGCGGGCTCCAGGTCCGACTCTAAACCAGACACAAGTGATATCCCCCAAGGCTCGATCCTGTTTGGCATATACTTCTCAGAAGTACAGGCAAACACAGGAGGACAATGGCTAACCAAATTCGCCGATGACTGCAAAATGGGAGCCATAATTGACTCTCCGTCTGACACGGACATCCTCCAAAAGGGCCTTACTGAGATGGACACCTGGTATCAAAGTCATGGTCTCAAGATAAATGCCAAAAAATGCATAGTCATCCCATTTGGGAAAAACAAAACACCCACGAATTATCACATAGGTGGCAGCCCCCTTAATACAGAAGAGGTAATAAGAGATCTGGGGACCCAGGTAGATAGTAATCTCTCCTTTGACAATCATATTGCCAAAGTA
The DNA here is from genome assembly GCF_019279795.1 of Protopterus annectens. Taxonomy (NCBI): domain Eukaryota; kingdom Metazoa; phylum Chordata; order Ceratodontiformes; family Protopteridae; genus Protopterus; species Protopterus annectens. The sequence continues at coordinate 852,255,868 of NC_056737.1, read as the reverse complement.
GTTAGGAAATCCTTCTATGTGGCCCATCTAAATACTAAAGGGTTTGCATCTAGAAATAAAGAGGTTATAGTGCCCCTCTACTCGTCACTCATTAGACCCATCATAGAGTACAATGCCCCGTTTGGGATGTACCTTACAAGACACTTCCAACAGCTGGAAAGACCACAAAAGTACCTCACCAAGAGGATTACTGGCCTCAAACATATGTCCTATGCAGCCCGACTGAAAAAACTCTGGCTGTACTTAGTGGCATATCCCTTACTCAGAGGTGATCTTTGCCTGACTTACAAAGCCATGTCCAACTCAGAATTGATGGACATGCTCCACCTAAAGAAATCCAAGTCACTGCGAGCCATGTACTCTAGTGAGCTAAACATCACCACAACAATAAATAGAACATGCTGGAGGGATAGATTCCTGTCACAGAGACTCCCCATGCTTTGGAACAAAATTCCAAATTACGTCAGGCAGATCCCCTCATTAACACTCTTCAAGAGAAACATTGACGAGTGGATGGGTAATAGAAAATACACTCCTGGGATCACTTCATTGGCTCTGCTTGACAGAGGATCAGTTAATTAATCAATGGGGCAGCAAAAGCCAACACACTCTGGCTAGGCTTATAAATGCCCTCGGGCAGATAGCCTAATACCTACCTATGAACCTATGAACCTATGAACATAATGCAAAGACAGGATTCACTAGAGAAGACACTAATGTTGTAAAAGATGAAAGGCAAAAGAAGAAGGGGTTGGCAGAGGCTATCATGGGTAAGACTGCATTATTGGAGTAATGAAAGTAAATTTACAAGTGCTTAAAGAAGCAGTTCTTGATGATGAGGCTTGGCATAATAAAGTCCTTGCGGTAATAAAGAGTTGAATTCAACTAAATGGCTAAACAACAACAGCAGTAATAAAGGTAAATATTGATTTAAACTGCATTCTCACAACAATATTTTTGTTAAGAATTTCATCATAAAAGTTTTATAACCATATCCCAAGAAAAAAGTAATATATTTTCAAGTATGTCTATGAAGGTTATATTAAGCAGCAAATGCAAACTAGCATCTCTGGCTTACATATCAAAAGAAGAAAGAAATACATTGCCAAAATCATCATCAACCCCCTTTTTTCTCATTTTCTATAAGGGGCCAAGGAGTGATGTCAACTGTCCCCATCTCTCTCAATTCAATGTTACTCTCATACCTTATTTGACTGTCAAGCGTGACTGTCATATGTCTTCTTTCATACAATCCAGCTGGGCGCCCTCATTTCCTCTTCCCTTCTTCCTGTCTGTCCCAAATCTTCTGTACCAGACTGTCTTCTGCTTTCCTGCACACGTATACAAACCAACATAATCTGTTCTCTTTGACCTTCTGTGCAATTGGACACACTTAGGCTTCTGCTCTGATGCTCTCATTTCTTTATCTGCCCCACAGTGTGCATCCTACCTCCAGTCTCAGGCACTTCATCTTCTCTAACTTCCTCAACTGCTCTGCCTTCACTGCCCTGGTTTCCACACCATACAGTAGTACTGGTCTTACCACTGTTTGGCACACCTTACATTTCAGATTCTTTGCCATCCTTCTGTCACACATTACCTCTGACACTCTGTGCCAGTTGGCTTCAGCCTCTCTAATTCTAGCTTTGACCTCCCCATTCAGACTTCCCCTCTCCTCAACCACCCCTTCCAGATACCTGATGCTGTTAACCTGTTCCACTACTTTTTCTTGTATCTCAGTTCTTATCTTCTTTAGATTTCCCATTTGCTGCCATTTCAACTGTTTTATCTGTACTCAGTTTCATCACATGTGCCATCAGTTTTGCATTCCATTCCCCTATCCTTTGCTGAAGTTCTTGCGCAGAGTCTGAATGTAATGCCACATCGTCTACATACAGCAACTTTGTTAATCTGTCTTCTCCAAACTGTTTACTAATGATCAGCTTTTTGCTGGCCCTATAATGATAGAGCCAGCAATGTCAAAGTCTATTTTATTGGGTTACATTGGTATTGCCAATATTGACTGGATAATGAAGAAAGCAAGGGAATTCCAGAAGAAGCCCAGAAGATCAGTATTTATCACACTGATAAGATAATCTAACAACTTATATTGTGGGGTCAGGGTCAAAATACTGAAAATTATATTGCTATGTGTGCCATATGTAATTCAAGGCCACTGGTAGCAATCTATATTCTGATGACAGAATCTAAACATTTTTATTACCCTAGATCTGATATTTTTTTTCAAACTTTGATAGGAAGGCCATTTCAAACACATATAATGCAGGTACCAGTGTGGGCTAAAAACAACACACGTTGGCCTAGATTTAGAAGCTGGCAGCTACCATATTCAAGATGGAAATAGCAGAATTATGGGTCCTGAAATAGTTCAAAATATTGAAAACCATTGAGCTTACAAAATTGCATTCACTAAACAAAATGCAGAGTAAGTAATTGTATACTTACCTAAATGGTGATGTTCTCTTTTCATTATGGGCATCTTTTGTCCACATAAAATGAACTACTATGGTAAGAAATTTCAAATACTGCATGAAGGGTGAATTTTGCAGTTACTCTTAATTCACCTCTTGGAACACAATTACATAAAGACTGTGCCATAGTACATAAAGTAAAGCTCAGACAGACTACACTGAAAAATTGGTATAAAAACAGAAAAACTAGACATCATTTGCAGCACACTAGAATGCTACTAGATGAAAAGAAAGTTTGGTTTAGTTTCATTGTTGAGCCATGGTTAATTCATAAGATAGGAAATGGAGGTCCATCCACAGTCATGATGTTTTGGTATTAAATGATTTTATACTTAAAATGCCACAAGTATTAGATGAAGTGTTCTGGAAATAATGCATGCAAACAGTGGCTGAGCATGAAGAGATCTATGTATGTATCTATCTTGTTCCTGTTTTTTTAAATGTCTGGATAACACAGAAATGGTATATCAAATCTGCGCCATCTAGCGGGTTGATTTTCTTTGGAAGTGATAGTTGAATTAAATGTAAAACCAAAAGATTGTAGTTCCAAGTCACCAAGGATGATATAAAAATTCTTTATTCCAACAGTAAAAGGTAAGCGCTTTCGTCTACCCATATAGACTTCATCAGACAAATGAGAAATGGCACCACTCATATATTTATAAGACCCTTAATTGTCTCAATCAAACAATTAAATTGAAAAATTATTTAAAAGGTCATCTGTACCAGATTAATTAATTAAACTTTCACAATAAAAAAATGTAGTGAACAATATTAATCCTCTTAAAGAACTTCTGTATATATTTTTTAACAATTTTTGTGTACATAGACAATGAAATTTTAAACTTTACAAAATTGCTTATAGCAAACAACTAATTACTTGTATGTTTATATATTTATATTGTTTTAAATAGATATGACCTAAGCTAAAAATACCAATGGAAGTAATACATTTATTAAAATTATTAAAATTAAAATTGAAATTAATTTATACTTTCCCTGCTCCGTCAACCAAAATGGCTTTGATACTAATGTATTCATTTAAGCCAGGGAAAATATTAGCCTTCAGCCTCAACTGCCAACTCACTTCCCTATATAATAAAAGATTCTTCAAATCACCTCCCCTATGGTCATTTTTCACCAGGTCAATAATACCAAATTGGAAACCTTTAAAAGAACTACAAACAGTAGAATGTTTATAAAGGGCACTAGTATCTTTTTTAACTCTAATATCGTTCATATGTTCATAAATCCTATCCTTTAGTGCCCTTTCAGTTTTCCCCACATAAAAAGACAAACATTGTGTGCAAATAGCTAAATAGACTAACATCTTCGTGTGACAATTACCCTTGCAGAAATGAACTATACTACCCAAACCATTACTTAATTTTATAGTTTCATTTTTATAAATGTGGGTACATTGTCCACATCTACCACAAGAATTAGTAGCCTTTTTAATATTTCCATAATTACTGTCCCTTTCAAAAATTCTTTTGAAGTTAATACCTATCTTATAAGTAAAATGGGGTCTATTGCCTACTGCTTCATGTACCTCCTTATTGGTCTTAAGTATTGACCAATTGGTTTCCAAAATTTTAGTGAATTCTTCAGAAAAAACATTAAATTCAGTTATACAAGTCCCTTGGTAATTTATTTTTTCCTTATCGGATTCCTCTGTTTTCTTAAAAGGTTTACCCAATAATGACTTGAATTTTGTCCCCCACCCATTATATACTTCTTCTAAAATACCACCGACCAAAACTTTCGGATACCCCCTCTCAATAAATGTTTCCCCTAAGAAAACAAATTCTTCGTAAAGGTCTTCAAAGTCAGAAGTCATCCGTGCTACCCTTGCAGCCTGCCCTTAGTTGAATTAAATGTTTATAATTTGTTTTCACTTTTGGAATGTTGTGAATGATTTAAACTATGTAATTATCATTCAAAGTTATTATATCTAATGATGTTAATAATTTAAATAGCCATGGGACATTGAAACTATAGAATGACTCTACCTCTTATGAAGTGTAGTCTGTGAAATCTCTAAGGTAAGACATACCAGCTGCAATTGCATTTATTACATTTGGAATATTCAAAACAGCTTATGTTAAGGGAGGACAAGACAGAGAATGCAGCCAATGTAGAGTATTTAGAAATGTATAGCCTTTCAGCAGGAATAATGTTGACCTTGAATCTACAGATTACTAAGAATGGAATATAGTTGATAAAAATGTGATAAACATTAGCAACACAACTGATATTTAAACTAATACCAACAGTAAATATCTTGCAGTTTGTATAAGGAAGTGGGGTTAAACAAACTGATAAAGGATTCTACAGATAACTATTACAGTGTACTACATTGGCTTTGCTGTACAAAGATGTGTTCTTCTGGTCTTTGAATGTATTCACAAGGTTTGTTTGATTTTTTTTCATGCAGTTTCATTATAATTAAAGTTATCATTCCAAGGCATATGAGAAAATGTTTAGCTGAAACAGGAATATTCTGAAAATTGGAAGACCTTAACAATACTACAGTTGTGGTTTGGCCTGAAGTGCATATTAGGATAACAAATGAAGACTCCAATAAACTGCTATGGCAAGCTATACTTCTCTCACAAAGGATATTTCAGAGCATCTCAATAAAATGCTGGCAAAACTGGATCCCATGAAGAAAAAGGATGAGTTAAGTGAGCAAATTATAGTTCATAGTTCATATGTTGGACTTCATCTTTGAGCAGGCAAGAATACAGATTATCTAGAATGACAGTTTAAAATTTTGCCCATTCTATCCTTTTCATTTCTTAGATTCAGAAATGCACAGGTAATATTTAAATAGAGTTTTGAATATTATGTAGAAGATAAAGGTTAGGATAGCAGCAATCACTTGGGAAAGTTTCTTGAAGAGGTGCATTTGAAATGATTATGACATCATGAATATAGTCTAGGCAAGTATAATTATTAAAAATTATTCATACACACAAGAAGCAGAATTTATTGATAATTTTCTAAACTAAGTTTGATTATTTATAGCATTTGCACTTTGTTTTTTTATGCAGTGGAAGCTTTATATCTCCACTTAATTATGACATTATTTGTTTTATATTTGGGGCAGGAGTAATGATTTATAATTGCATTTTTATATCTTTTTTAATGAGAAGTGCTTACTTTTAAAGTATTCTTCAATTCCATCTTACAGATCCTCTTCATCAAACGTACAGTTTCAACCCTGGTGTATGGTTACTGAGTTTAAAATGAGCTGTTCTATCAATCCATATCTACCACAGTTAACAAATTTAAGTAAATAAATAAATAAATAAATGCAAGAGATGTGATGTAATACACAGTATGATATGAGCAGCTGTAGTACTATTTTGTGCTATAAGAAGCACCTTCCACATACTGTCTACGGAAATACTATGTTATAAAGTTATGCATTATATTTGTTGTCTAAACAAAGATCTGTATTTTTTTGTTTTCAGCAAAAGTGATGATGGGACTTTATGCTCCAAATATATCCAACCATTTCCCAACAATCCACTTTATCATCTACAGGTCATGGGGAGCCAGGAATCTAACCAGTGGGTATAAGGCTTTGCAGCTAGTTTTGGATAAAGTGTCGGTTTATCATAAAATGCACCTGCTCACTCACTCACATGCTGCACCCACACATATAGACAATTTGGAAGATTGCCATATCTTTATTAGGTAAAAAGAAACTAGAATACATGAAAAAAGACGCAAACTAGAGAACCCCTTGCTGAGAGGAAGTAATTCTGCACCACTGCACTGCTACTGAAAATACAGAGGTTTGTGTATTCATATTGCAGTAATTATATAAATTACTTACAACTCCCATGTGTATGTAACACTGGATATACATTTTGTATAGTCTATATATTTTTTCAACATTTGCTTAAAAGACTGTAACATCATTATAAAAATAACTATTATAGTAAGTATAAACACATTCTCATAGCCAAATTCAGTGTTTTTCCATTCAGACAAAAATGTACTTAATATTACTATTATTGTTACTACTATTACTGTTAGCATCATTGATCCTTTTTCTGCCACTATTATTATAATAACATTATAATGTAGAATTTTAAGTGAACTCCTGACATTGATGCATGATTGTTTACAACTACATTTGGTGCTGCTAGTTATGATTATACATAAACAGACAAGGAACAAAATATTAATTTAAATCAAGCAGATACATCAGTAATGCTTAAGAAGCATGTTAGCAGTCCCCTGCCATGTCTGTTTTATAAAACACGCAAATTATGGATCTGAAACATTGCATATAATTCATTGAATCTCAAAGTAATGTTGTCTATGCCCCCACATGACCTGTGTTTAACTAATGGCATAAGAAGCTGGAAGAAATGGAGCTGGAAGGTAGGAATGAGCAGCATTTTCCTGCTCACCAATGCAGGAGGGGAGGAAGGTGCATGTGTACACCAAAAATGGAATGTTTGAGTTAGCAGGCTACACAGGAGTTGAGGTGACATCTTTCTGAGAATGAAGGTGGGTAGTGCTAGTCATATTGAAAGTCACACATGCATCTTCCCAGGTAGCAATCATGGTATCATGGACACTACAGAGCAGGGTTAGGCCATATACAGAGAGGGCTCTGCGTGCTTGGCAGACTGGCTCAAATATCACATCTGAAGAGAACTAAAGTGCTAATTAATTTGTCACCTCAGCTGGGGAACAAATGACCACATGGCTTTTCCACTGACCAAGGAATGAATGGGTCTGTCTCTCACCCCATAGCAGAAGCAAATGGATCAGTTGGGTGCAGGTAGGAGAGCCATGTTTACAAAAAACGAGTCTTTCAACAACCGTTGTCCATCTTGTGCAGTGTTTTATAAGTATGATTTTTGGTGAAAGTAATTAAGCTCCCAAGCTATCACCTAAATGATCTGCTACTGCTGCCATTTTTTTTTCAGTGATAAGGTACTGTTAATCTACAGCATATACTACATCTGCAACCTGTAAAACCATGGTGTGTTATTGTTATCATTATATAAGACACTAGCTTACACATGAATCTGTCAGTAATATTTAATAGATCTTTGTCATATTTCAGTTCAAGTCACAGAAGACTCATTATCAGCTTATCAAGACTCAGCATGGTTATATTTACAAGGAAGATGAACAAACACTTGCTTTTCTTGGTTAAAAAGAAGAAACAAAAAACCTTAGGATAGTATTCTTAGTCCAGCATTAGAGAAGTGTACAAGCCAAATGTGCAAAAAATGCTGATTTGTTTATATGCAAATGTAATAAGTGTGAATTAATGGCATTAGTCTTCAACTACATGAAGCTGTGTGGCTGCAGTGGTGCAGCAGTTAGCATTGCCTCTTCACAGCAAGAGGTTCGCATGTTCGATCCTCGGATGGGGTGCCTTGTGTGCAGAGTCTGCATGTCCCCCCTGTGGTCACATGGGTTTCCTCCGGTTTCCTCCCACATCCCAAAGACATGCTGTGGGTGGATTGGACACTCTAAATTGTCCCTAGGCATGAGTGTGTGCATGTGTATGCCTTCTGTGGAAGGCTGGGCACCGGGCTGGCAACTTGACACCATAAAAATTCCACTGCGAATCGTGAGCAGACAGGTGATCCACTGTGGTGACCCCTAACTGGGAAAGAAAGAAGAAGAAGAAGTCTTCAACTACATGAAGCCAATAAAGAACTACCCTGGAAAGCTCTGTGATGATGGAAGTGTATAATTTTGGCTGAGGAGTGTACAGGAATTCTTGCTGTTTTCATACCCTGGTGACACCTCTGTCCCTTCTTTTTGATTGAAAATTAAATCTGTTCCCAAAATTGGTTTAAATTTAGATTATCTGCCTTGTAAAATCTCATTTTTGATACTTGTTACCATGTCCAGGGGATAACCCCTCACCAATAACATGTTCACCAAGACATTAATTATATAAATATGTGTTTATACTAAATGTGAACTAGTTCTGATGAAGTCCTAAGAACAAAAGCACTTAACTGAGTTTGGTAATAGAATTTTATTTGTTACATCCCTTGGTGGTGTTTGACTGATCACACAGCCTTTTTTTGGGTTTGGGTAACTAATACATATCTTTGTAAGTTTTCAAAGTACCATAATAAATGTTCACAGGTCTGCACTAATATCGTGACATTTAATGATGGGAAGATCCACATATTTAAGCTCACTGCTACTGCCTAATAATTTAAAACCTCTTTACCAGCATGTATCCATCGATGGACACACCTTTATTAGTTTTATAAACACAGAAAGGAGGCGAATAGCTAAGCTGAATAAAGGGGAGAGATCAAGCAAGGGAAACACCGCAGGATGATATAAGAGAGTTGTGCTGGAAGGGATGGGAGATGAGGGTATTTTGTGTGTGTGTGTGTGTGTGTGTGTGTGTGTGTGTGTGTGTGTGTGTGTGTGTGTGTGTGTGTGTGTGTGTGTGTGTGTGTGTGAGAAACCAACCCCTTTTTCTGAAATATGTGAAAAGGGGAAGAAGAAAGAATAATAAGGGAAGAAATGATAGGTAAGTAAAATATAACACAATTGGCAATGACATAAACAGACAAGACAGTAAAGGTGAATGATCACGCAGTAGGTTGGTTTCACTTACGGAAGGAAAGACAGTCAGATAGGATGGTTAAATGGTGATGGGCAGGAATTGTGGTAACATACAAGGGGTCAGTTTCACACAAAAGTGTTGATGTATATATGTTGGGGGATGGGGGCATACAACCACTACAGTTAGCATCTCCACCCAGAGTCCCTCATTCAGAACCCTGCCCAGAGGAGCCTGGATGGGCAGCTCTCAATGTTGAGATGGTTGGTGGCCTCTAGTGGCTCAGTGTTTGAAGCCTGCTGGGACAGTGATTATTGCACCCACTGCAGTAGACTTTGATAAGGGCTTCACCACCTCTTCAAAGTACTCTTATCTGCAGCCTCCGCTATAGTCTGCTGCTAGAGCTTCTTGATTTATTGGCTTCTGTGCCTGAGGCTGCCTGCAGCAGAGAAGCCACCACTCCTACACAGTAATGCAGACCGTTGACAAGCTGAGAGGATGGTTCTCTCCCTGGCTGATGTGGATGACTGCAACCAACATACCTCATGTTTTCTGGATCTGTAAGGGGAGTAAAAGGGAAAACAGCTGAAGAAATATATCAAAATTAATTTTTAAAATTATTTTATAGTGCCAACAGTCTATTCTTTGATAGAAAAAATTCATATATGGATGGGACCAGCTGGACTAGCCTTCTGTAATAGAGGTGGAGGTTGACATAAATTTTACCCCATACTGTAAAATAAAAAAAAAAACAACAAACAAAAAATGGTAGGGCATTACTAGCAAAGTACTGTCATGTATGCTATATTATAAACAACAGTTTCACTGATTGTTGTAATCTAATCATTAAATATAAAGAAAGTGTAAATAATCACAGTATAGCCCCAGCCTATGCCTCATTGCAACTATACCACTGAGTACAGTAAGGATTACCTACTGATATGGTCTGTTTTTGTTCTCCTCAAGTTATTATTTTTCACTGAGTTATTAATCGTATGCAGTACCTGCATGAAATTGTGCTACAAGTAATACAAAGATAATGTTGTACAGGACTGGAAAGTTATCAGTAATTTGATAACCTTTTAAAATGAAAAAAATATTAAGATGAATAAGTATATAGAACCACTACTTCAGGATACTTGCGTAAAATGCATCTAATGCTGGTGAGTGCTGCGGTCCACAGACTTTAATCTGATAAATACATCAATGGACAGAGTGCACAGCTGCCATTAATTCAGCAGTAATGACCTATGACCATAGTATCCTTACAGTTTTATTTTTGTAATAGTACTGAATGTACACTTACTGAATGTCTCCCGGTTGGCACTAGTTCAGCAGTAATAGTACTGAATGTACACTTACTGACTGACTCCCAAATGGTATTAGTTCAGTGGTAATGACCCATGACCATAGTATCCTTATGGAGTTTTATTACCGTTATAGTGTTGAATATATAATTACTGAATGACTACAGTTGCTGCTCCCCCACTTCTGCCACCCAGAGGGTAAGCTAGTCAGCCTGCCGGTGCTGCAGGTTATTGTACGGTTGATAACATTTCTCACAAGTACATGGTATGCAAGTCAGTTCACTCAGCTGATCTGCCAGATGTGTCCAAACATCTACTTTCCCGAAAGGCCCTCCTGCTACAGCATTTAGCCTCTCTGTATGATGGTTTCAGTAAAAATAAAGGAAGATCTTCACTTTCCTGACATAATTTGGGGATCTGCTCTGAGGCTTCACAGAAAATATGATGCTTTGGCCAGAAACAAAGGCAAAATGGTACCTATTGTGGGAAAGTAAGACTCCTAGGGTGTGAACTACAACTAATGCAGTGCAGCTGTAAGCAGCTCAGGTAGCTGACAGGTTGCGCAAGTATGTGTGAAGGGCTGCAATGCTCGTGCATAATTCAGACAGGTGATTGTACCTACAACTGCCATCATGCATTCATGATCATGCAACTTTGCATGTGATATTGGCGGCAGTTGCACTACAAGTCTCATTTATAGAACATCATAAACTGAAGAAAATTTGTTGAAAGGAAGAGTAACTATTTTGCGTGTTATTGGTTACTGTGCTTCTTCAAAGATCACCTGAAAGCCAAAGTTAAAGCAATTTTTATGAACAATACAGAGAAGGGTATAAGAGAGATAATAAACTCAGATTACTGTAATATAATAAGAATATTGCTGGTAGTGTTTCCAAGGTACTGGTAGAATAGATTTCTATTATTGCAGTTACCAAGGTATCAAATTCAGTTACCTTATGAGCACATTTTGTACTATATGCTGTAGTTAGCATTTATCCATGTTTGTCAGAGCTAGTGGCATCTGTCAATGACAATGCACAGGATCATTTTGCGAAGACTGTATTGAATTTTATAAATAAAATATCATTTATATTGTACAACACTGACTTTCTCCATTTCACAGACTACTGTATACCTTCATTTCAATCACATATCTCTTACAGTCTGTCAAGCATGTCATTTCACATTTCAGTATTCATTGATGAGATACAAGACACACACACACACACACACACACACACACACACACACACACACACACACACACACACACACACACACACACACACACACACACACAAAAATCAAGGGTATCACTGGTATCTAATTGGTCTCTCCAGAATCACAGCTAGGTGATCTGCTGCCCTGTGTAGTATGCAGGATAACAAACTTATGTCCACTCGTATGAAAGTTGAACATAAAAAGAGGTCTTCTCAATGTTGAGGACCAAAATGTTTTTTTTTTTTCTCCACTCTTGTGATCTTGTAACTGTAACAAGCAGCTTGCTAAAGTTACCACACACTTAAACATTTAATTTATGACTAGAAATGCAGTATAGGTACTCATTTATGAAGATGAGATAGTGTCGCTGCTTTATAAATAAATGCCAGTACTGCACTAGCACGCTATTGGCAGCAGCGTCACAGCTTATGCCCCTAGCAGCTTGTATCTGCGGCAGCATCCTGCTTCACCCTACACTACTTATAGCTCTGGGTCTCACCATCATAATAACTTTGTTTCAAGCTCATGTGATAGTATCTGATGTTCATCACATTGATCACTGCTGGAGTAGCCTTAGCTGCATGGGTTATATTCTGCATAGGCTATAACAGTCGGTCAGCTTCCAAATCTTCAGGGCACTTTCCACACACTCAAACCATCGGTCAGCTTAAGATGAGCTGACTAAAAAGACAGGTTTGGGTGGCAAGCCCTTCAGAGGTTTCCTGCCTCTGAAAAATAAGCTGTTGTGAGGCTTTCAAGATTCAATGGTCGGCTTGGGCTCTTCCGTTGCTGGGCAGATAAGTTCCCCTTGGGGAAACTCCTTCCACTTTAAAAAGTGTTTGTTTTTTAATACTTTCCTGTCAAGGAAAATTATTTTTAAGCTAGGAATTTGTGTTTTAATGGACTATCATGACACTTTACAATACTTTTAAATGAAAGTGCACTTTCTCCTGTCAGTTTAAAATTGCTTAATGTAATTGAAAAACATTTTTTTCCCGTGGAAAAAATGTGCTTGTTTTACTTTGGTGTGTGTGTGAGGGGGGTGCTGGTAAAGTATTTTAAAGTGCTTTTTACTTTTTTCTCTGTGTGAAAAAGTAACTTTTAAATACTTTTAATTTTTATTGACTTTTACTGTTTGTTTTCCCTTCAAAAGAGGCACTATTTTTGGCTTGACCATGGAACAAACTACCTGTCAGATAACGGATCCTTCTTCCAGCCATGTGTGGTCTAAAACCCGAGCACTGTTTCGATCCATGCAGACAGGGTATAAACTGTAGCCACTGTTTGCTACATTTATAGCATGCAGTTTGCTACAGTTTAAAAAAAAAGATTTTTTTTAAACTAAAACATGAGCACCGTAGTGCTCTATGCAGCATGGTATAAACTGTAGCAATTGTTAGTACATTTGTAGGAAACAGTTTGCTACAGTTTAAAAATACTTTTTTTATTAAAATAAATTGAAGGAGGGATGGGGCAAGGCACAGAAATGGGAGCTGAATGGCTCAGATGGGGGAAGGGGTGTCATGTATTAGGCCACCTAGTTAATGTGCTAGTAGAATGAACATACATTTATTTATTTTACTTTACACTTTAAAGGAAGACAGGAGGGGGTGGGAGAGTAGAATTTAGTATAATATGTCAATCTTTGTGATTTGCTTATTACAGTGAAGTGCTTATTTATTTATTTATTTTTTGCTTTTCACTTGAAGAGCTGAGTGGTTGGGGCACTGGTTGAACCAGCTATGTTTCTGATATTAAAGAACTGCTATAGCATCTTTGAGGCAGAGGATTGAGAAATACCCAACTTGCCCCCAGTCTGTCTCTGAAAGGTCCTTGTGGCAAGTGTAGTGAGGGTAATGCATACCTTTGAAGCCACTTCCCCAAGTCCATAGGATCATAGGAAGTTACTAGGCTATTGGCCCTGAGGCCCTTATAAGCCTAGCCAAGAGTTTAGCCCATGCATAGACAAATCAGCACCTGATGCCCCTGTCCAGCAGGGTATACGGGTGGAATCCCAGGCATGTATTTTCTATTTCCCATGCAGTTATCCATATTGTGCTTAAAAAGGGGTAAAAAGGTACTTTGCTTGACATGGAGATGGAATTTATTCCATAGATGGGCAGTCCCTGGGAAACAAATCTGTCCCACCAGCAAGTCCTATTGATGTCACAGACCAGGTTGAGGCCGTGTGTGTGGGTTACTCGAGTGGAGCTTGACTTGCGGATATGCAGCAGTCCCATCAAGGTGGGGTCCGAGATCGCCTTGTATACCAGATAGAAGTCACCTCTGAGGACACTGTATGAAACAGAGTAGAGGCATAGGGCTTTTAGCCTATCTGTGTATGGTAGATTTTTGAGGCCCTGGATTCTCCTGGTGAGGAACCTCTGTGGTCTCCAGCTGCTGCATGTGCTTTGCGAGGTACATGCTGAATGGGGCCATTGTATTAAAAAATGGGCCTTATAAGGGAAGAATACAGGGATATTATGACCTCCTTGTCCCTGTATGAGATACCCTTACTTATGAGGTGGGCCATGTAGAAAGCTTTATGTACAATGGAAGCAATATGGTGGTCAAAAGTCAGGCTGCTATCAATCTGGGTGCCAAAATCCCTCAAGACTGACTGTATACTTACAACGTTGTTATTAATGTGATAATTTGTGGGGACATCTCTCTCCCCAAAGTGGATGATGATGCATTTTTTTGTATTCAGCTTGAGGCCATGTTTCTGGCACCAGTCATTGGTTTGGGTGAGACCCTCTTGAAGGATGTCCACATCACTAGAGGAATTGATGACAGCTCCCAACTTACAGTCATCTGCAAACATGGACAGCCATAGCCCACTGGTTTTGGCCTGTACTTCAGAAAAGTATATCCCAAATAAGAGGCCCCAAGACCGAACCCTGGGGTATGCCACTCGATATGGGTCTACTGCTTGAGGTGGCTTCCCCTATTTTAACTAGGTGGGTTCTATCAATGAGACAGTTGGCTACCCATCTAGTAACATATGGCTTGATGCCTAGTTGAGAGGGTTTATCTATTATGCCCGAGTGGGGAATAGTGTCGAAGGCTTTGGCTAGGTCAGGGTAGACAGTGTGCACTGTATTCACCTTATCCATGGCTTTGTTGACTGTCTCAAAAAAGTCGACCAAATTTAACAGACATGACCTCCCCCTGACGAAGCCAAACTGTGTGGGATCAAGTGTTTGAAGGTTGCCAATGTCCTTGTTTATGAGGTCCATGATAATCCACTCCATGACCTTGCAGATCAGGCTAGTTAGGCTTATGGGTCTATAAATTTCTGGATCAGTGGACACTCCACCTTTGTGTAAAAGGATGACAGTGGTTGTCCTTCACTCAGCTGGAACAAAACTGGTACTCAGGCTTTGGTTGAATAGGGTGCCTAATTATGCGCAAGTTCCTGCCTGAGTTCATGTAGGATGCAACCTGGGATGTTATCAGGTCCCATGGTGGCTGTATTTTTTGCCTTTGAGAGAGCAGTGATGACCTGATCCCTAGATATAAGGGGAAGGGGGCAGGTACTGGGAATGTCCTGATTTACTGATGGGGGACAGAGGGGTGAAATTTTTCGTGGAATCTGTCAGCCAGCAAGTTTGCTATATCTACAGCATTTGTATATGTGGTTTCCTTGACCATCAGTTCTGAACAGATCTGGGCGCTACCTTTGAGACTATGGAAATATGTGAAGAAGGCTTTATGATTGTCTCTAGTAGATGTGGCCAATATGGACTCAAAGTTTGCTTTGGAGGATTTCACTAGTGCTCTTATTTGCTTTTTTAGGCTAAGGAGAGATTGCTTCCAATTAGGCACCTGCTCCTTCTTTGTCCTAGTCAGCAATTTTTTTCTTCTGTTATAGAGTTTATTTATTGCAGATGTCCACCAGACAGGTTTACTCTTCCTTGCAGAGGGTGATTTAGCCCTGTCAGATATTCCTGATTCCATACATCTATATAAATGTTTGTATAGTAATTTGGTATAGTTTTGAATACTGGTGCCAGTTCCTAGAGAGGGGGATGGGACTGTGAAGCTGTTTATGCAATCCCACAGGAGGCTGTAATCAGCTTTGGAGAAGTGTTTTTGAATGACCCTAGCTTGAGGGGGGTCGGGGGAGATGGTGACTTCAAATGTGACCTCTTTAAGGTCGAATCTTACAAGGAAGGATGATACTGCAGTGGCTACTCATGTTGTTAATACCAAGTCCAAGATATTATCACTTCTTGTGGGGTTATCGACTAGCTGTTCCAATGCATTTTCATTTACAAAAATGAGGAATCTCTGGGTATTTGTGTTCTGGTAAGAGTAGTTCTTCCAGTCTATGTTTGTGTAGTTAAAGTCACCCAGGATCAGGGTAAAGGGTTGGATCTTGATAGATTCGAAGAGGTCTAGATAGGCAGTTTGGGCATCCTGGGTCAGATTTGGGGGCCAGTAGCTAGCTATTATTTGTATAGGGGTCTTGTCAATAGTTACCTCCACCTGGAGTGTCTCTTGTGCGTCATACTGTGTGACCAGCCTGGAGGTGTGTATGTCTTTGATATATATTGAAACTCCACCTCCTTTGGCTTTAATACCCACAGTTTGGAGTCTGAATGTATGATAGGGTGAGTAACCAGGTAAGACTGGGGTGCTCTCCACAGCTTTAAACCAGGTTTCTGTGACCACACAGATGTCAGCATTTTCCAGGGTTAGGAATGCTTGCAATGAGTGCAGTTTCGTGTTTAGACTCCTAGCGTTTAGCAGCATGACCTTTAATTTGTGTTTTGTTGAAATTTTTATGTTGGTAGTTTTAAACTCATCACTTTTCCTAAAAAAGGCACTATAGGGGAGGCAATAGCCTTTGCCAGAATCCTGAATCCCAGGTAAGACAGATGCAGGCCATCTCTGACAAAGCATAATGGTCTGTCAATCATATATTCCCAGGCTGTCAGGTACTGGATCCCCCTGGAATGACACCAGAAACTAAGTCAATCGTTAAAGTCAATCATTTTCTGTTTGTATTCAGGCATCATTCTGGGTAACGATAGAATGGTGCTTAAGGCTAGGGACATACCTGCCTGGGACACATATTCAGCGAGTTCAATCATGTCCCTCTTCATATAGTCCATGGAGGTGCATCTCAAGTCATTCTGGACTATGACAGAGTCATAACAGTACCTGTTGTTGAGAGAATGGAGTGCATGTGTGATATGGTGGATTCTGGCTCCTGACAGACAACTAACCATGACTTTCTCCTTATCCAGCCTGATGAGAGGCACATCTGTGTGTCTCATAATGGAGTCACCTATGACTAATATGTTGAGTTTGTGGTTAAGCCTTAGTGGGTGTGAGATAGAGGTGTGTGAACTATGAGTGGTATGTGGTGTGAAGGGCTGTGGAAATCGCGTGTGTATTTGTCTCAGAGGTTTTTGCCTTGGAGGTCTCCTTTGCTTGGGTATGTTTTTGTTGAGGACCTTCACATATGTGGGTGTGTGCTGTGTAGGTGTGGTTGGTGTTTGAGGTGTAGTGATTGTGTTGACAGCCTTCTCAGTGCCAGATATGCTCGCTTGTGAGGGAGAGAGCTTGGACTCTAGGTTCCTAATATAATTGCATCTCTCACAAATTGTGTTCCTAGGTGGTGGTAGTAGGTGGTTATCTGTGTACATAAGGCAGTTGCCACACTATCTCAGGATCCCCATATCAACCAGACTGGCAGGAGAATCTGTAGGAAACTGTCCATCCATATTTTTCAGAATCTGAGAGATAAGGCCAGGGAGAGCTAAGGGGTTAGCCTAAAGCCCAAGTGCTTAAACCAAAACTAAGTGGCTTAGAATAACAGAATTTAAACAGGCTATAAACAAGCAGTAACAAATGCAACAGAAAGGATGCAACTGAACACTTTAGAGAACAAGCCGCAGCAAGTAGTAGAAAAAGCAAGATGAAGTAATGGAGCAGGAGGAGGAAACAAATACAGAAAAAGAAGCTGAATAAAGTGTCCAGTTTGTGAGCCATACAAATTCACTAATGCCTTTATAATATCCCTGTCTACCCTAAAGCCGTCAAGCACCTGCTGTTCCTGGAAGTTATAATGAGTTACCTTTTGCCTATAATACCTTCTCTGAAGTCAGTGAGCACTATTGCGTGTACTGGGTTGAGGTACAGCAGCGACATATACCTCAAAGCAGAACGCAGCAAGAGATACAGCAAAACAAAGCATCTGATGTTGTCAATTTTCATTCTGTCCTCAACTGATGGGTTCAGATCCAATCCCTCATATCCGAATCAGCCGTTGCTAAAGCTCGTGGTGACCAAACATTCTCAAGCTTCTCCCATACCAGTAAAGCACCAACCCCTGTTAACTCAGATGTCATTTGCTGCTTCAAGTGAAAGGCATGGTTTTCCATCACTCTTGAGCGTACACCAGATAAGTTTCACATTTTCTTTCAAGTCTTGTTTAGAAAACCTTTATATATTTTCCTTTACCTTCATCTATAAATTTTTTGTGGTTTTCTTAAAATTTCTCATATTTCATTCTAATCTTAGTACACTTTCTATACCTCTCAGATTCTATCATTAGTATCTTTCTTCCTCCTATGACACTGTCGTAGTTCCTATTTTTACCATTATTGGTATTTCCATCTCCCCTTTTCCTCTTTTCCCATCTTAAAAAAAAAAATAACTTCTTATATGTCCTATTCCATTGTTTTGTTAATGATGGCAGAATTTTAAAATTGTATGAAGTGTGGGCACAAGCTGCCACTATCTGATGCCATACATTATGCGTCTATTGTTTAGGTCCTCTCCATTTGCAAGACGATTGTGCTATATATCATGGTTTTAACCCTCGTGTTTTAGTAGACCAGAAAAATAAACTGATTCTAAAAGGTCTTCTTCCTTCATCTTTTGGAGAGGCTATATCAGAGGGATCTTCCAATACTAAATCAAAAAGTTCAAAATTCCAAAAATCCTCTTCTCCGAAGCCATCTTCTTCCTCCTCCTCAGCTTTAGACTTCTCAAGAAAGAGGTATCAGAAGGATCCACTCTCTACCCTGAACCTTAAAAAGATTAAAATCCATGACACTGTCAGAAAACATTATCAGATCCGATGCCACCTATGTTGGATTGGATGGAGTCAAAGCTCTCGGAGCCAACTTTGTCTGATCCAGGGCAATCTGCCAAATTACTACCCAGGACAAGGTACTTTCCATCTCTGAATCCAGGTCCTAACAAGGCACCTTCCTCATTCTTGCAAAGACCCAGGTTGTCATCCATTTACTACAGTTGTTCTTCCAGCAGCTTCACAGAAGAAGATGTGGAGAGACTGTTAAAGAAGATTCTCTTGGTGTAGAGCCAGATTGGTGTTTCTTCGGCTCCTACCCCCTGGGTATTTTAATTGTTGTATTCCCAATGTGGTCTATTTGGCCAAGTGTATCCAGTGTCCAGTTTTTTTACATTGGGAAAACCAGTAGACAGCTTAAAATAGGATGGCTGAATATTTGTTGGATATTAAGCACAGTAAATCAACTAATTCCCTCAGTAGACACATTCATGATCATAAAGATCATAAGTTTAAATTTTTAGTCATTCAACAGATAGTGAAAGATATACAAGGAAGAACCTTATATATTCATTTGGATATTTGTGAGCTTAAGTGGCAGTTACAATTGAATGCAACTGAATATCCAGGAATTATAGAAATGGCAGCTATTTCATATATTTTAAAACTGAAGAAAATTTTAGGTTAAATGTTGGTACCATTTATTAACTATTTAACAAATATTTGTATTGAGATACATGCTACTTTTCTTCAAGACAATGCATTTTTAGTATTTTACATATTTATTTTTGTGCTTTTAAATTTTGTGTGAATATTTAATTGATTATTAATTATGCTAATTGTGTTCTTACATATAAAGGCTGGGTGGGGTAACTATTCTTTGTTCCGAGGAAGTCCTTCTAAGAAGGAGGAAAGCGCTCAACATTGCGAATAAAGTGTAGACTTTTCATGTTGTGCTGAGTCCTGGTTTGTGGTTCAGGAGATCTGTATATCTGCTACTCCCCCATTACAGATTCCTCCTCTGACTCCTGTAGCTTCACAGTTTTTGGATCTCAGTCATCCAGATTCAAGGATAACTTTATCCTCAGATCCAAGATCTACTCTAAGGGCTCCAATTCCATTTGATCCAGAGAGCTTCTGGAGCTGTAGTCTATCTGTTGGATACAAGGTGTTGCATTCAGTTGAAAAGCTTTTGGAGCCATCTCTACACCTCAGAGTCTCAGCACTGGATAGCTCTGGCTTCCACCTCACAGGTTTTGCCCTCTATGCAGGAGAGACCTATGATTCAGAAGCTTGTCTTCTCAGATACGACAGTCTCTCTCTCTCTCTCTCTCTCTCTCTCTCTCTCTCTCTCTCTGCTGCTCTGCCTTCCAGGATGCAAAGAGAGTATTTTATACCACAACAGTTCAGATGGATCCTTCCTCCTCAGATCCTAAGACCCCTGCCATGATGTCTCAGTACTCAGAGCTTCACCATCTCCTTCTACAAGGACAGCCAGTACTAAAAACTCAGGCTCCTGCTCAGGGAATTGTAATCTCTTCTTCTGATACCTCCCCATTGCACCCCACTGAGGAGGTCTCTAAGAAGAGGACATGTAAAAGAAAACATATAGACTCTTCAGAGAAGTCCATCACTTAAGACACAGATTTTAATGAAGGTAAATGGTTCCCACAATCACCTCCTGAAGATGTTTTCTTTGGCAACATCCTAGAAATCCTGAAGCCAAGAGGTGGTTGGATGTCCAGCAACCGTACAGCTGAGGAATCTCTTTTCCTGGAGGCTTTTGGTACTGGACCATCTACCGCCTGGGTGACTCCACCCACTGATGGTCTCATTGATTTGATCTCATGGCAGGTGTGGAAGGATCCCGACAACATAGAACCCATTCCTCGCAGACCAAATAGGATAATGGCACCACCAGCAGATACACAGCTTTGGGGGAAGGGAATTCCTGTTGATGCTATGGTCATCGTGGCAGCCACCAAGCAGGAACTTGCAGAAGAAAGTACCACTGTCCATCCCCCCAACAGGGAGCTATGGGTGATGGATAGATTTGAGAATCGTGCCTATGCTTCAGTGACTTTTAACTTGTGGCCTCTGAATTATTTAGTACACTTTACTAGGATTCAGTGGGATTTGATCAAAGAGTTATCAAATATCCTCTTGGGTGCTGTTTCTGATGAAATGCAGGCATCTGTTACTTCTCAGCTGGCAACCCTATAGTCCATATCCAGTTCATCCATGAGGTTTATTTCACATGTAGAGGAAGGAACCTCAAGGGCAGGGGGTTCAGGTGTTTCCATAAGGAGACACACCTGGATGCGCCTCTGTGAGTTTATGGAGCCTTTTGAGTCTAACTTCATTAGTACTCCCTTTGACAGAATGTCTTTATTTGGCCCCAAAGTAAAAGACACTCTATCCCAGTGTGTAAAGGATGGAAAGATCTTGTCTGCCATGGGCATGCATGTTTGACTCCTCAAAGAACCTTTTCCAGGAATCAATGAGGTGGTTGAAAAATGTGGTTCAAGATGTCTTAGGGTCCTTTTCAAGACACTCATGGAGAAGGTTCCCCCAAAGGCAGAGGATGGAACTCAAATGGATGGAGATGCCCCATGGCAGAGGAGGCCCTCAGAACCAGGGTTCCAGAGAATCTTTCTTTGACAAATCCTACCAGCGCTCCTGAAAGGAAGCCCAATTTTCCATCTCTGGATATAGTCAGGGGACCTTTATCCCTGCATTTATCCCTTTCTCCCCCAATCCCAAGGAAAATCCCTAATGTTCCACCCAGTCCAAGGGAACAAGTATCAATTCTAATACAAAAGCTGCTGAAAAAAAGTCATCCAAGAGGTCTCACCAGACCAGAGAGACTCCAGAACTTCGTCAAGGTTCTTTTTAGTGCCAAAGAAAACAGGTGACTGGAGAACAATCCTGGATCTATCCAAACTAAACAAAGCAGTTTGAAGAACCAAGTTTTGGATGGTCATGGTTCAGTCCATTCTCCTATTTCTGGATAAGGATGATTGGATGTGCTCTATTTCTGGGTAAGGATGATTGGATATGCTCTACAGACCTTCAGGACGCATACTATCACATACAAATAAACAGATGTTCCAGAAGGTACTTACACTTCTGTCTGGGAGCCAGTCATTATCAATTCAGAGTACTCCCATTTGGACTCACCACAGACTCCAGGGTATTTACCAAATGCATGGCAGTAGTAGCAGCTCACATCTGACAACTGGCTCATTACTGTTCTGACCAGGCATTAACTCATATGTGCAAGAGACCAGTTTCTCCAGACTTACTCTCATCTGGGGATTACCATAAACTATGACAAATCTCATCTGGAACTGACTCAGATTCTAGAGTTTATAGGAGCTATTCTCAATACAAAGACAACCATTACTTCCCTTCCATTACTGAGAGTTCAGACCATAAGATCGATTTCAAGTCAAAAAAGATAATATGGAGCACCTCAATTTCAGCCCGACTGGTCCTTCAGGCTCTAGGATTGATGGCAGCAGCAGTAACCTTAATTCCACTCACCAGGTTTTACATGGGAATTCTACAATAGATATTAGCTAGTCAGCGGTCAATTCTTTACCAACCCCCAATGTCTTACAAGATAAGAATCAATCACATCTGCAAGATAGATTTAAAATGGTGGATTCATTCAGACCAGGTTCTACAAGGTCATCCATTCATTCCCCCTCAGCCCAAAGCTATAGTGACCATGGATGCTTCCCAGCTAGGATGGGGGGGCATTATCTGAGGAAGACAGTCCAAGACACCTGGTCCCCCAAAGAGGCCAGTTTGCATATAAATGTCCTTAAGATGAGAGCAGTGTTGTTAGCATTACAGGCATTTCAAAATGCTCCCCCTTTGGGGACAATTCCAGTACAGTCGGACAACATGTCAATCATCTGTTGCATCAACAAACAGGGAGAAACCAAATCCTACCCACTGTGTCGAGAAGTTGTCAGAGTGTGGCAGTTGGGTGATCTCTTCCAACTGCTTTCTTTTAGCAATGCACATTCCTGGGAAGTCCAATGTGATAGCAGACAAATTAAGCAGGTGCATTTTTCTACCTCACGAAGTGCCATTCAACAAAAAGATTGCTAACACAATCGTCTGACAATGGGGCCAGCCTTGCTGCAATCTATTCACATCTCCCCTGAACAACAAATGCAGCAGCTACCTTACCCTAATCCCCCCACAGGGGGAATCCCTGAAGGACACTGTACTTCACGATTGCCCCCCCAGTCTCCTTTATGCATATCCTCTCACTCCGTTAATTTCCAAATTTCTTTAGAAAGCTGCAAGGTTGAAGAGCAAGGTCATCCTCATTGCCCCTTATTGCCCTCAACAAATTTGGTTTCCCTTCCTTTGGCCTTAGCTGATTCAACCACCTTAGTTTCTGAATCCAACTCCAGACCTACTGTCTCACCCAGTAGGCATGATACATCCAGACATAATGAATCTCAGGTTGACTGCCTAGTTCCTCCAGTTCCATTAATAGGCAGACAACCTATGCTCTTGTCTTCTGTCCGTCATATCCTTTTGTCCTCCCACAGACCTTCTGCCAGAAACCTATACTCCAGCAACTGGAAGCGATTTGTTTTTTGGGCTCAGAACTGTAATACTGAACCTTTCTCAGCCCTCATTCATAATATCTTGGAATTTCTAGCACATCTTTTTGAAGAAGGAGCTAGTGCTTCTGCTGTTAAAGTACCATCAGCAGCGATTTCCAGTTTTCATGTTGGAATAAATGGTTCTTCTGTAGCATCCCATAAGTTGATCAAAGTTTTTTTAAAAGGCACTCTACTCTTAAGGCAACCCTTTAAAGATCCTACCCCTCCCTTACATAATCTACCTTCAAGCCCTCAGCTATATGCAAACTCAAATATCTTTCATGGAAGACAATTTTCTTAGTGGCCATTACCTTGACCAGAAGAATTTCTGAGATCCAAGCATTGTGTTCAAAACCTCCATACTTGATTTTTCATAAAGACAGAGTTACTTTATGTACAAACCTGTCATTTCTTCCAAAGGTGGTGTCAGAATCCAATATACAGCAATCATTAAATTTTCCAGTATTCTTTCCCAAATTTTCTAACACAGGAGAATATTTATTACATTTTTTGGATGTTCATACACAGTTGCATTTTTACTTACATAGGACAAAAAAAGATTAGAAATTCTGATCAGTTGTTTGTATCATACTCAGAACCAGCATTGGGTAAACCAGTTACCAAAGTTACTCTATCTAGATGGATAACAAGTCACATTTCCTTTGTGTATAACAAACTGGGCATTGTTCTGACAAAACCTGTTTGAGCCCATTCCACCAGATCAATTGCAACTTCATCAGTATTTCAATCCAGAGTATCCATGGATGATACTTGTGCAGCAGATACTTGGACTACTCCCCATATATTTATTGGGTCTATATTATAACATCGAAGTTCTTTAACATCGAATGTTATAATATCGAACCCCAAACACTGAAATCTGAAAACATCGAACAGTCAGAATAGCAAATTTTTTCCCAGGGAAAAAAAATCGCTATTACGAGAAACATACACACAACACAAACACACACAAAAAACAGCAATCCACACACATACACTTAAAATCCTACACCTAAACCTAAACTAAACTTTACATAGACTACTAGCTATCCACTTACCTTAACCCAACCCTAACCCTAAGGTCCATCACTATCGCACACTCACCCGCGCCCTAACCCTAACTCACCTAACCCACCCCAAACCCTAACCTACACACAATCGCACACTTATCTGACCCGTGCACTAACCCTAACGTCCACACAACCGCACACTTACCTGACCCGCTCCCTAACCCTAACTCACCTAACCCGCACCCTAACCCTAACATACACACAATCGCACACTTACCTGAACCCGACTCGTAAGTTTCCAACATATCGAACACTGAAAACAGTGAAGCCACAGCAACGGCCCACTGAATTCTTTCCCTGGGAAAGAATTTGGTGTCCTGCACCTTTGCTGTTTTCAGAGTTTGATATTACGGGTTCGATATTGTAACATTTGATGTTTATAAAATTCGATGTTATAATATAGACCCATCTTTATTACTCATTACAAATTAGATCTGGTCTTTAGAGGAAAGACATCTTTTGGTTCTATGGTGCTCAGGAATATATTCCTTGAGTCCACCCTGGAAATTAGGTAGCTAGGGACTCTGTCCCATCAGTTGAGGACAGAATGAAAATTGACAACATCAGATAAAGAAGTTATGTACTCACCATAACGTTCCATCTGTGTTGCCCATTTTCATTCTTCCTCAACTCCCCTCCCCCATCCTTAAGGCTTCTGGAAGAATGAGTGCTTAGTGGACCTGTGTGTCCTCATGTTTTTTATATAAGCTCCAGATATAGCTTCTCCATAATAATTTCCATCTTTTACTTGGTACTAAGGCAGCAAACAAGATCTGAGGTAATTGGGGTTGGTGCATTATGGGTAAGGGAGAAGCTCAAGAGTTTTTGGTTACCACAAGCTTTAGCAACAGCCAAGTTAGATCCAAAGGATCAGATCCAAACCCATCAGTTGAAGAAAAATGAACAATGACAACACTGGAATATTATGGTGTGTACATAACTTCCTAATCTTCATCAGTTACAAAGTGACTATAAAAGGCACTGTTTCCATTTATATAACGTACATGCACGACATGGCACTGTTTCCATTTATATAATGTACATGCACGGCATACACTTGGATAGCAAATTGTGACTCTAAGTGGCAAAGAGAGGGAAAGGAACCCTATTACCATACTACTGGTTCTTTGTTTGCATCCATCCATCCATCCAAGCCCCTTTTCCCATTTTTGTACGTTGAGTCGTGGTGTCACTTCAACAGTGACAATCATCTAAAGCCAAGGTTGCCAGTGCTGGATAGCTAGCCCTGCAGCATGTACATACATTTCTTCATTTAAATGTCATTATATACTCATTTATTGAAAAATGTCTCTAAGACTTGTCCATATGTCTATGAATCACATCTGTGTTTGTGTAACATATCAACTGCTCACATGTGTATGGCTGTGAAAACCACTTTAAATGAAATGCAATCCTTTTAACAGCAATTATATCTATGGAGAAAGTACAAATTCAGAAAGGCTTAGTTTTCATACAACACTGTCCACAAAAAGAGATTTTCAAAGCTGGCAGAAAAATCTACAAGGACTCACAGGCATACCTCTCAACCATACCAAATTCCTTTGTATTTACTGTTTTGGTGGTTGAAATAATAGGGTGCTCCAAATTCCTGAATGGCCTCTTTAAATCCTGATTTTGTTTTTTTTTTTATTTTCATTTTTCATGTACATGCTGGTGTCATTGCTCATTGCCAGCATATCCCACGGCAAACCCCCATTATTTTAGGCTTTGCCCAGATTCTTCATGCTAAGAGTTTGAGTGGTATGGCATGTTATGATTTTTCAGTCGTAGTCCTACAGTTACTCATTACAAATGCATAATGAAGGGGAGGAATTTCCTTGCAGTTTGCTACAAGAAATAAGTAGCATGTTTGTTTATTCTATTGTGTCTGAAGTTTATGGTAATGTGTCAAGAAACATTTTCATATCACGTTACACAGGCAGCTTTGATTATTCACTGGGGACCATTTAGTATTGATAATGTAAGGGGTCAGATCAGAGTGGGTCTCCTGACAAGCATCCTGTTTTACAAGTTTCCTTCTTTTCCTTTAAAATTGGTGACCCTAAATATCTTTCAGAACTTAATTATTATATTCACACCAGAAACTGTATCACAGTATAATTACTTCCACAAAGCCACCCAACATTATTTGTACTATTTTATATATATATATATATATATATATATATATATATATATATATATATATATATATATATATATAGATACATATAAAATTGTATGTAATAGCAAGAATTTCAATGGCGATTACATTCATACCCCTTAGCATAAGAAATCTGGACAAAACACAATGGGGGAACAAAGGACCAAACATAGGGACAAATTTTAAATATCTTTCTTATAAGCTTAGAAAGTTGCTAGAATAAAACTTGTGCTACCAATTTGCATTATAAATGACTAGACAAAAAAGGATCACAGAACTAGCATTTCATTTGTGGCTTTAAAAATTGCTACTTTTCTAAACAAATGCTTTGTAGCAAAGCAAATTCAAAACAACTGAACCAACATTTTTGATTTCTGTTTAATTTTCAGCTATTAGGAATGTGCAAGTGCACATATATTCATGTACGTGTGTGTGTGTGTGTGTGTGTGTGTGTGTGTGTGTGTGTGTGTGTGTGTGTGTGTGTTTCATTTTAAAAGTAAACGAGGAGTTTGCTATAGCTTTATGGTAAGAGCTAATAAATCAAATGTGTTTTTTATGGTCCTGAACATACTTCAACATCTTTACTCAAAATTCCATGCATTTTCTGAAGGTCATGAAGTCTGAAACTCAAATGACTGACAGTCTTTAGTAAATTCAGTCATCACTGATTTGCCAGAAAACCACAAATTTTATAAGGAGCAGACAAAAAACACTGAGGCAAAAATCTGGACATTTTGTGAAAATCTAGAGATTTGAGAGGTATGATTACCATCTCTTTGCACAGTATGCATTTTGCTAGACACTGTTCCATTTGTATGACCTTCTGAAAATAAAGCTGGGATCCTAGAGGAGCCGGGGGGAGGTAGGGCTAGGACTATACAAAGTGACCTAACTTGTGGTTTTAATTTTATCAAGGTAATACACTATCACTGCAGGTTTTGCTCTGACTTAGGTTGCCTAACTGTGACTGGAATAAATGGTTCATTATATAGAAAAATGACCTGAGTCAAATTTACTGTGCTTAAAATAAACAATTTTCCATGAAATACAATCCAGCGATTAAACCATGATTCTTAAATTTATAGTGTCAAGTCCTTAAAGTCAGTCCAACATAAATCATTAGTGTGGCCGTAAGTAAAAATGAACATGGATTAATGTCAAATGCAGTAAAATGTACATACAATTAAGAGTAGTACAAACAGTAGACAAAATATTTTATTTTATTTTATTTTAGGAGAAATTGATTTAAATGCCAGCTTTTCTGAAATCTCTGCTTTTTCCTGTGTTTGAATGTGTCTGGAACTTCAAGGATGCTTAAATGTAAGGTCACAGAAGCATTTCCTTCTCTGTATACTTAAGAAGTTTAAAGTGAACCTTTCACATAATAATAAACTAAATTCAAAGGCTGTGACAGAGGTAGGAACCACCAAAGGGCTAAATTGTGTGCATTATATTTGAAAATGAAAAACAGTACTGCTATTTTGTGTTCAGAGTATCCCATTAGGTCTGAAAGGTAGGGAGTGGAAGGTTCAGTGCTTCCACACCCAACTGTTCAAATAGACTGTAGGAGATAAACTGTAAAAACAATTACATAATATATATAGCCATGTCTCCCTGCTATTCTTTATTTACGGTGAAAGACATAGGTTTTTCTGCTTTAGAAAAGTTTTACATTTGGGGAGTGGTTCTGGCAAGCAAACAGTCCGTTTCAGTTTTTGCTCATTATTTGTATATTTATCTGATAAGTCTGCAAGATCCATGTAATGTGACTTAGCTTAGCAGCTAGCATATCTGCCTCTCTCCTCCCCTTATCATTTCTTTATAAATGCTGCCAGATCTGCTAATGAAGTGTGACTGGCCTGATAGCTACTGAATGGTTGTTTCTGAACAGTAAGTCACTTTATCTCATTGAGATCTAGGCAACACGTTTTAATGTACGTTTTTGTTATCACCTTTTCTGTTTATATCTTTATCTATGTAATCCTTGTATTCTGTCTCTCTCTTTCCCTTTTACACACCATATGGTACATCGGGCAATGACCTTTCAGTACTCATTTGAGTGTACACCACACACATTCGCATGCACACACTCACACCTAGGGCCAATTTAGAGTCTCCAGTCCACCTACTGCATGTTTTTCTAATGTGGGAGGAACTCGGAGTGCTTGGAGGAAACTCACACTAATTCAGAGAAGACATGCAGACTCCACCCAGAAGGCACCCCAGCCGAGAATTGAACCGGGGAACCACTTGCTGTTAGGCAACAATGCTAATCACTACACCATTGCACAGCCCAATCCTTGTATTATCACAGTGATATATCACACTGTAATTGTCTCTTTGAACATACTTTGTTTGAAATAAAAGCATTTTTTGCATTTCAATTGACTTGTGCTCTCTGAAGCTACACCCTGTAATATAGTTCTGCTAAAATAGAACAACTGCAATGTTCTACTCAGGCATTTGCTCTGGTTAATATATTTAAATAATACACAGATACCTAAGTATATTTATAAATGTATGTGAGTTATTTAACCACCTTTCTGCATACTTCCAGTTCACATCCATCCATACCGCCTTATGGTATCCAGAACTTTTTAGGGTCTGGCTTCTTTAACTAAGCAATTTACCAGCTAATAATAAGCAATATTAGAAAAGGCAATGACTTATTAACAAATTGACAATAAGATGTCCTTCAGTGTAGAAATTAAACTTTGTTTCCCACCAACTATTCATATTTTCAAATTTAAGTTCATATTTTCATAACTGGGAGGTATATGTGTTATTGAGGTGTATGGTGTAAAACTATCATGGGAGACAGGACAATTCACTGTCTGTGCTGATTTATATAAATGTATACCAGAAATATTGCTAGTTGTTTGTTAGTAATTATGAAAATAAGCAAACTTACAAATTGTTGCATGACATTAAGTAAAACCTTAGATGGGATTTTTCTATAGCTACCCCATGGGTCATGAACTTCCTGCAGA
>NC_056737.1:852213871-852223871 GCF_019279795.1 Protopterus annectens | reverse complement strand
GTTCTGTAAGAGTGGGCATAGCTGTAGCAGTTCACATAGTATTTCATATCTTCAAAAGCTGGACATTGCATGACACTTGTATACAATGCACAAGTTAAAGTAGTGTTACAGCTAACAGATATTGACAGGACATTGTAACCTTGCTGTATAGTTTGGACAGTAAAATGACAATGCCAGATTGAGGTATCAGTCTCCTTGCAATATTATATTTCTTTATGTGATTTAGATGTTTAATTTACAGTTTGATGCATAGGAAAACAATGCATGCATATCTTCTCCCTGTTTCATTTTTCACAGTCATTCCTGTGCCTCTATCCATCATCAAGTCTGCCTGCTCCACCTTCCTCTCTCACACTTCTCAGAGTGAGCTGCAGCCAGCATGGATCTTAAAGGTGTCCTGTGGGGTGGTAATGCCAACTGCTTCTGCTGCTGAGGGAGATGAGTTATATTATGACCTACTCTTGCTTTCCATGCTCCACCACCCCTGTGTTCCTCAACAATATCTGAGGGTTACTCCCCTCTGTCGACCACACTTCTACCATTCATGGAACATCTTCAATGAATGTCTCCCCTAGATGGGCACACCAATCTCTTCCTGCTGGCACATTGGATACCCAAGCTGCTAATCAAACCCGGGTCACTTGGGGGCTAGTTAGGGCCTTATCCTTCTGTGCTATGACACTAGCGAACTGAATGTGCTTTTAACATATTTAATACTTAATAGGATATACTAAGTTGTCTGTGTATGTGTGTGTATGTATAAACATTATATTTATATATATATAAATATATATATATATATATATATATATATATATATATATATATGCACACACACACACACACACACACACACACACACACACACACACACACGTGTGTGTTGTCATGGCTAATGAATGACTTCATTAATTATATGAAATTAATTGTGACATCAGTGTCTAGCAGTGAAAAATTCTGAGTAAACTATTTTGATGCCTTAACTGTCCTGTATTAGGTAGTAATGCACATATTTTTCAGCTTCATAATGGCACTTCATACATTTATTAAAAAGTAGTCTTTATTCACTAATTAACTTTCATGGAATCTGTGCAAGAAATACAGTCCTACTACCACAGGTATCATATAACAGCCTGATAACTTCGCAGTTACAGAGGAAGGGGATCGGTTTGTGATACCAGTGCCCTAACTTTAGAATGAACCTTAGAGGGCCATTTGAGGTAGTAGAATAGACTAATCTCTTTGTGTTGTGGGTGGGCAATGTTTCAATGTAGTATAATTTCCTTTGGGCGAACTAAAGGACAGCACGCATGACAACTACAGAAGTGAGAGACCGCTGCTAGTATATACATGCAATCCTATTTATAGCACAATACAAATGAGTCTCTAGAGAAAGGTAGCTTGGCAGGTACTCTGGACAGTCAAAGGACAGACAGCTGCTCCCTTGGTGCATCTTTGGTTATTACTGGTAGGGAAGTAATGCTAGCAGAACTGGAAACTGAAACTAATGACAAACTCTGTTAATCCTAAAGCCAAGATGTAAAACCCAAAGGTGCAAATGAAAGGGTTGAATGAAAAATAATGGCCTGTATACTTACTTAAATATCAAAATGTTGCATCCAAATTGTGATTTTTCATCATCAACAACCACCTTACTCAAAAAAATCACCTTAATTAAAATCATGAGGAAAAACTGAAAATATGCTGTATTATTAATCTATACATCAAAAATATACCTGGTAACGACTTTCATTTGAAATTTAAAAATATTGAGCTGCATCTTGCAAGAATCTGAATCTGATTCTTACTGTCTTCCTTTTAATAGTGTGTGATTCTGAATATGCCGTTAGGCACTGATTGGTTCCATTTACTTCTGAAGACAGGCATCTCTGACCAGCTTAGCTCATACAGTTCATTTGGTTTATTAAATTCAAAAATGCATACCACAGATCAAACAGCATGTCTGTTGTTAATGCAGCAAAACACTTGACCAAATAAATAAATAAAAAATGATAAATTAAGTAAATGACTGGGATTTTAAAAGTTTACATTTTTGCAAAGTTGTAAGTCTAGTATAGCCCTCTTCAGTAAACTTGTGTTGTTGTGTCGAGCAAGCTTTTTCATTTTTGCACAACTATTA
The DNA here is from genome assembly GCF_019279795.1 of Protopterus annectens. Taxonomy (NCBI): domain Eukaryota; kingdom Metazoa; phylum Chordata; order Ceratodontiformes; family Protopteridae; genus Protopterus; species Protopterus annectens. The sequence goes on along the minus strand of NC_056737.1, from coordinate 852,221,731 downwards.
CAGATTGTAATCATGGCATGGCTTTTAGATGATAAAAAGAAATGTCTGTCGCTTGTCAAATGTAGCAACTGCTTAAAAAGATAAGACGTGACAAAAACAGAAAGAAAATAAGTAATTTTTTTCCTGGAAAGACAGAACAAGTATACAATAACAAAACTGATTGCAATCATAAGAAATCCCAGTTTGAATTTAACCCAGTTTACAGATAGTGAAGAAAACTCTATCGAGAGGGAGCAATAATATATTTTTAAAAACTGCAAAGGTTGTCACTTTGGCTGACAGTATCTGTTGTACCAATATATGAAGATACAACATCTCATGGCTGAAAGCAATAAAATATAAAGTGGATTTCCTCAGGGTAAGCCAAGTTTTAGATTGACTTCTGTGCAAAAACTAGAATGTCATTTAAAAGGATTCTGTATCTCAGATGTGAAAAAAAGTAATGAAATTTTGGGATAAACAGATATTACTGTTCTAGTCAGTGTCAAAGGAAGTATGTGACAGGAGGCTAAGTCAAAATATGACTATAATGCCCCATCAAATTTGATAGTGAGCTTTTGTTTTTCAAGTCAAACTAGCCTGACAGTCTATGGCAGAGAATTAACTCTGTATGCTGATAATAAGCTTTATCTTTTTGCTCAGGGTTTGATTCCCTTAATCCCTATTTGCCTACTGTATGATTCTGAGCAAGTCACTTAACCAGATAATGCTCCTGAGTTACCCATAAAAAGAGACTTGTATCTACTGTGTTTACTTGGTTAATAAAAATAAATTACTCTATTTTAAGGAAGCAACTTTATTTATGTATCTTAAAAAAGTTCCAGTCGGCCAGTACTTGGCAGCATGAATTGACAGCCTTGATTTTCTAATATTTTCACCACTGCTAGGACACCCATGCAGCATCTACTTGCAGCTTCCATTTACTGTGGTCATTGGAATGTGAAGACGCATGACCCTAACTATCCGTATTCGGTACCTATAAAAAAAATATAGCTGTATAACAGCAGAATCACTACAATTTATCCTAATTCATAGCTGTTGCCAATTCATTTTTTTTGGCAACACACAGACTAGTTGAATGTGTCAATAGAGGACTGGGGTTTATTTAATAAATAATTAAAGTAAATCTTTACTTGAATTAAACATTGTGGCTTATGGAAGTAATGTAAAATCTTTTTTGTCAAATAACCATTTATGAATCTCCTAGTAACTATACAACAAACACTACAAACTAAGTTAAATAAGAATATCATAGGTAGAAATAAGTAAAAAAGAAGAAGAAACATTAGCTAATTACTAATCAATAAAGGATACACTGAGTGGTTAATTGGTCAATATGAGCAGCAAAGCCAAAACAAACCAGTTATAACAAGCAGCTTGTTCAGTTATACTTTAAGCCATGGGATTCACTTACTGGGATAACTATGCTTGCTCATGTTTTATAGATTCCATGTTTACTATCTCCCACAAAAGCTTTGTAAATCTGCAGTTTACAGGTGAATCAGGTATCTGCCATTGTTTAACATTTTTTGTCATGGAAAGTGAAATGATTACCTACAAAGGAGAACACTCATGTTCCTCCCATCATCCTGACTCAAGAACCCCTAATTTTTTCCCTTCCTCCCCCCCAAAAGGAGAAATATCTATCCCACCAGAGTCTAGCCCCCCAAACATCTCAGATGCCCAGGTGAGAGCTGCTCTCTCTAAAGCAAAAAACACAGCATCAATGGGACCGGACGGTGTCCCCGGCTGTGTGCTACACGAACTCAATGAGGAACTAAACCCACACATAAGGCTGCTGTTTAATCTTAGCCTTACTACAGGATATGTACCCAAAGAATGGCGTACGGCAACTGTGGTCCCACTCCACAAAGGCGGTGCTTCTACGGACCCTGGAAATTACCGCCCCATAAGCTTGACGAGCCTTGTCTGCAAAGCTATGGAGAGGATCATAATGGAACTCATAAATAAAGACATTGGGGACCTACAGACACTGGATCCTACCCAATTTGGCTTTGTCAAGGGCAGATCCTGCCTCTTGAACTTGGTCGACTTTTCAAACAGTCACTAAGGCCATTGATGAGGGTAAGGCAGTTCACACAGCCTACCTTGACCTAGCAAAGCATTCACACAATACCCCACTCGGGCATCATAGAAAAGCTCACCAGCTTAGATGTAAACCCATATGTCACAAGATGGGTTGCAAACTGGCTCAAGGACAGAACACACAGGGTTAGAGTTGCTGGTGCCATGTCAGACTCTAAGCCGGTCACGAGCGGTGTCCCACAGGGCTCAGTCCTGGGCCCCTCTTGTTCGGCATTTATTTTTCTGAAGTGCAGGCAAACATAGGGGATTGTGGCTGACAAAATTTGCAGATGACTGCAAACTGGGCACCATAATTGACACTCCATCAGACACAGACATCCTCCAGAAAGGTCTCATAGAAATGGATAACTGGTGCCAGAGCCATGGCCTTAAGCTAAATGCCAAAAATGTATAGTCATACCCTTTGGGAAAAACAAGGTAACCCCTAATTACCACATAGGTGGTAATCCATTAAACACGGAAGAAGTTATCAGGGACCTGGGGACCCAAGTTGACAGTAACCTCTCTTTTGACACTCACATTGCCAAAGTGGTTAGGAAGACCTTCTACATTGCCCACCTGATCATGAAGGGATTCACATCCAGATCAGGAGAGGTCATTGTACCCCTGTACTCTTCACTTATCAGACCAATGATTGAGTACAACGCCCCATTCGGAATATACCTTACCCGACACCTGCAGCAGTTGGAAAGACCCCAAAAGTTCCTCACCAAAAGGATAAAGGCTCAAACATATGTCATACGATGCCCGACTGAAGAAACTCCAGCTCTATTCAGTCGCATACCGCCTGCTCAGAGGTGATCTGTGCCTGACATACAAGGCCATGTCCAACCCGGAATTAATGAACATGCTCCACCTCAAAAAATCCAAATCCACCAGAGCCACGAGAGCAAGAGACTTAAACCTCAACATGGATATAAATAGGACATGCTGGAGGGACAGATTCATCACCCAGAGACTCCCTACACTATGGAACAGAATCCCAGTCCATGTGAGGCAGAGCCCCTCACTGACTCTGTTCAAGAGAAATCTTGACGAGTGGATGGGAGATCGTAGGTTTACCCCGGGAATCATCTCTGTATCACTGCTGGACAGAGGCACAGCAAACTAATGGGTATAGTATTCTCATCCTAAGGGGTGGTGAAAGCCACACACACTCTGGCTAGGCTTATAAATGCCCTAGGGCAGATAGCCTAGTATGAACCTATGAACCTATGAACATGAAAAGAGTAAGAAATCTCCCTCAGGCCAAAACTCTGATAACAGACATTGTCAATGGGCATTAAATATTAATAACACGAGTACCTCCCAGAAAATATGAATTTAAGTCTCTTCAAATTCCATACCACATGTCTAAAACTTATAGGAAACATTAGGTTACACTGTATGCAATCTGTTCAGCATGTTAAAATACTTTTGCAAGCATTTCTACCCAAATATACAAACACTATGATAAAGTACCACATCTGAAGCCTAAACATGCTATAAGTTCATAGGTTCATAGTCAGGTACTAGGATAACTACCCTTGTGGGCCATTTTAAGCCTAGCCAACTTCCCTTCCTAAGGTGAAAACTAAAACCTGTACCTTGTGTCTGTCAGGTAAAAACCTTGACTGTTACATCACCTCGCACTCATCTATCACAGTAGTCCATATTTATGAGATCCTTCATATAAAGCTAAATGTATGTTGAGTCTAGTGTTTTTCATAATTGCTTTCTTTAGATTCACACTACCACTAGGTTTCTGCACTGTAGCAATCATTTATTAAGGAAGCCCCCACACATACCAAAGAAGAGCAGAACATTGAAAATAGCCATTCCCCTTCTGGGCACACCCATAACACTCAGGTATTTGCTATGCACAGGTTACCAGTTCAACTCTGAGGCAGGATGGGAAGCACATATTTGGTTCACGGTTCTTGCTAGTATGCTTGGGGTGTCTGATTCATAATATGCAAAATCTTAGTAAAATCATGAAGAATCTTACAATAGCTCTTGTGAAATGGTGAGTGATATTTACTCTGTGTTTTCAGTGACCCCCCCCCCCCATATACACACACATACACATTTTAAGGAGCATGCAGTCTCCAACATTTTTGCAAACAGTTGAGACATACTTTTATTTTTTTCTTTCTTTTTTCCCAGAAGGCTGAAGTATACCTTTTAGAAGATCCTTCTTTTATCCTGAATCATTTTGTAAGGTCTTCCTAATCTAAACTTAACATAGAAGGGCATTTTAAATTTTATAAAACAGTTTTTGGAAGATTTTTGTTCTTTTTTTTTTTTTTGTATTTTCTTTGCAGTGGAATGTCTAATGCGCTGTAATTTCAGTCTTACACAGATTGCTTCCCAACTTCCATTAAAAGTTTAAAAATGGGTCATTCTTTGACCCTCCAGTTTTCCCAGTATTTTGCCTGCATTGAACACATAGAAGGATAAAGCCTTGACTATATCCCAGGTGATGTAGATTAAACTAACAGCTCTGGCATTGTACTGTCCAGGCAGTTAGAATGGACATGCACATCCTGGGGTGGGGTGCTCTCAGATTTGCCATCATGCTTCATCCTTGGTAGTAACTGGGTACTTAAAAGTGATGTTGTATTGTAGGGGAGTAAGGCTGAAGCTGAGGTATGAGTGGAGGTATAACAAGATGCGGCAGACTCTGCTGTACATCAACAGCATCCTTCATTAAAAATAAATTAAATGCTTTCATGCACTCTGTATTTAAACTTTACTGACATTTTTTAATGGAATAAACTCCAGCTGCAAGCTACTGATTTTTCTGAAAGAAAAGGAGAGAATCGTGTAGCAGTCAATGCTCTGAACTGGGGAGCTAAAACGAAAGCAAAAAATAGCTTTGCAAGTAGTTCTCATCCCTACTGAGACAAGCTGGCCATCTTTTCATTGGCTAACACTGATCCTTCCCCATGAAACAATTTAGCTTGTCAGACCTGATTGATTTACTGTGCTCATTAACTGGGTAGGTGGGCTGGTCTGGAACCCTTTTCAACCATGACCCAGGTACAGAGCACAATGCAGTAGAAACACCAAGTTACTATAGTGAAGTAAAAATAAATTTACATTAAATGTCATTTGTGATTATGCACTGAGTACAACATGAAATGGGTACATTTGAAGGAGAATGTGAATCATGTAAACAATGAAAAACTACTTGTAAGACAGGGACAAAAATTGTCCCTCAGTGGAAACAGAAGAAAATCCCAAAGATGAAATAAGAAATCCAAACCAATGCGTAGCTAGACAAAATGATTCTTTAATGACATATAAAAAAATAATAACATGCACAAAGCACCTCAGACTGAGCGTTTTCGCCTGCTAACAGTCAGGCATCATCAGAGTCATATTGGAGAAGTTCAAAATGCATTTAAATGAGAAACCAAATACTGACATCATATCCTGCTAGTTTAACATATAAAAAATACTTGAATATTTAAATCCTTAGCATAGAAAACATTTTTTTATAAAAATGCTAACTGTTAAAATACACATAAAAATAGTTTGAATAAGGTAAAATTAGCTGCTATGTTTATACACAAACATAATGCCCTAAAACCACAATTCTTACTACTGAGACACTTGTGATTTAAAATGTCTTTTTCAGCTGACGTTGAAATACATAGCGTGTATCATATACAAATTTCAAAAATATTTCTTGATGTCTTTCAAATATTTTGCAAACACTTTAAGCATCCTAAAACACACTTATACACACTTATACACATTGGGCCCTCATTTTTAATACCCCAGCCGTGGAAATGGACTCATTAATGGCCAGTTTAACCTTGGCATTTAACCTTAGTTGCCATTCCATTTCCTTCACCTGCAAACACAAATCCTGGTCACCTCCCCTGGCATTGAGGTGTACTCTGTCTATTACAAAGAAAATAAACTTTTTGAAATTAGTACAGACTAGAATAGTTGTTTTTGCATTTCTAATGTCTCTATTGTGCTCCATAATTCTCACATGCAACCTCCTAACCATCTTCCCCACATAAAATGTGGGGCATGAGGTGCAGGTAGCCAGGTATACCACTAACTAACTGTGGGCTTTACTCATTTAGGTGTGCACATCTGTTATATTGGTGTCCCACTTTTTTTTCCTTTTTTTCCTTTTTTGTCCTTTTTTTTCCTTTTTTATCCCATTTTTAATTGTGTTAGATTATTAGGGCATTTTATTTCTTGTTTTATTACAAGAACAAGTTTTAGCCTTGTTTGAACATGTGATGCCTAGGAAAATACTTGTTGCCTTGTGATTTTAGTTTATTTGTAGAAGCTTATTTAGTAGTATTAATTTAATTTGTTCCTGATTTATTTATACTAATTGTATAAATGAAGGTTTCCATTTTATTTTATTTTTTATATTTTGGATGATAAAAATATTATCCCCGGGATTCATGAAGCTCGGCGCAAGGCCGGCGTAAGGGCTGCGCCGGCGGTGCAGTGAATAGCCGGCGTAGTAGCGCCATATGCATATTAATGAGAGTGCACCGCAACCACAGACACGTGCGTAGTGTACGTGAGCGAGCCCAAGTAGGATGCGTCCGGAGGCGTGGCCAAGCCGGCATGCGGTGAGCAACCTAATGTGCTGACTGCCACGGTCCGCCCATAATAGTAATGGCAGCAGCCAGGGCCCGTGCAGAATGAAACGCACGTAGAGTATGCAACATAGTACCCGTCCCAACTAAACGGAGAAGCAAATACAACCCACGAAGGCTTAAGTGTACCCGTCCAAGGAGCAAAGGATACGCATGAGACCGCTGCTCGTCCGCAATGCACCGTCAGTGGTTATACGCAGAGAAGGTGTACAGCAGCATGTCAGCGCGCCGCACCGACATAGGAGTAGCGACTAAGGTCACCACCTGTCCCACTTTGCGAGGGGCAGTCCCTCTATGGGCAGTTGTGTCCTGGAAAAAAATATTAAAAATGGCAAATGTGCTTAGATAGTAGGACATAATGATATCCCGTTAGCATGCATTGGTTATTTCTGTAACTGAAGTACCTAAATGACACAAGAAACAGAATAAGCAACCAAACTGCCACAACAATAAGCTTTTATTTAGGCAAACAAGTGAAGTCCTATGCTATATAGTGACCGTGTGTATGTGTCGGTCTGTAAACTCAGATGTGAGTCCTAGAAATATCCCACCTTGGCAACTGGAAAAGGTGGCAACCCCAGTAGCGACATGGGCATGGTCACTAGGGTTACCAGCTGTCCCAATGTGCCGTGGACAGTCCCTCATTGGACAGTTGTGTCCCTGCAAAAATCAAAAAAATGGGAAATGACCTGAGATTCCCTGCCCAAAATATTCCCGCAATATACATGTAATAGTAGCATAAAACATATAATTGTATATGAAACACATACATGGCATAAGAAACTGAATAAGGAACCCAAATGCTAACAGAATAAGCGTATATTATGGCAAACAAGTAAAGTCCTGTCAACTCCACTTACTGTGGGTATGTGTTGTCCTGAAAAATCCGATGTTCCCACAAAACATGTCCCACTATGGTCATTGGAAAAGGTGCCAACCAAAATGGTCACAAGCAGTAGTGACAGTACATAGCCAGGTAGCTGAGTTGACATAACAACAGGAAGGAACCAAGATACCTTAAACACAGGCAAACATGTGCATAGCAGCATATCCCACACCCAGCAACGTCTCTGTCGCATACACTGGACGGTATGTTGAAGTGTAATATCCAGAAGCAGAACCCATGCATTCAGATGTA
>NC_056737.1:851524015-851604368 GCF_019279795.1 Protopterus annectens | reverse complement strand
TTTATATGTGTTTGTGCGTTTTAATGGGTAGTAGAGACACCCGAGTATATAAGGCTAGTACAACAATCTTTTCTCTTTGTATGTGTTTCACACATGGGTAGTATCACAGGTTATATGCAGTCACACTCATGTATTGTATCATTACATTACTGCTGTTAACAGTGCTTTCCCAAGTAAGAGTAGATTGCAGATTGTAGTACTGGAACCATGCACCCCTGCATGCAAAGCTGGACTCTGAGTACTGACTATCATGTTCTTGGTGTGTGAGCTGCCTGTTATTAAGTATTTGCTACTGGATATTGATCTGATATGTGGATATTAACTGTAGAGTACTATGTGCATAGGACATGTCATTGATGTTTGCTGTCATGTAGTAATGGCATACCTATCAGTGTCAGACGTCTGTCTGTCAAAACATTCATCCTAATGCATAACCTGTTGGCTAGTTGATTTCTGTCTGTCCTCTGTACAGATGTGCAGATGTCAGGTATCCATCTTGGCTGCTTACAGGCAATCTATGTTTGACTGACACTGACATGTCTACCCAGCTGTGTTATGAATGCCACAGCTAGGAAACCCCACCCTGTATGCACCACATGTCATGGATACCTCAGTTAGACTACCACAGTAAACAGAACATGCTTGGGTACAGGTCTCCAACCCAGACACTAGCCATGTTATATAATATATGCTGCATACATGTCAATTGGAGCACCTCACTGGCCCTCTGCAAGAGACAACTAGATGATTGGATGTTGCATTTAACTGTCACCCTGGGGAACAATCACATAGCTTCAGTTGATAGATGGCCTGCTGACAAATGTCAGGTGGCATGATGCCACTGTACCCACATCCCCTACTCTTCTCATCTCTCCATGGACAATATCCTGGTACATACCTAGGAACACCTGCACTTATGGAGCCCAGTACTGACAAATGTACCAGTGTGCATTACTGAGAATAACAGTGTCTGTGTGTTTGTAAACTTGTAGTTGATAATACTCTGAGGGCCTTCTCACCCACTACACCCCCATTGCCATAGTTAGAAATGGCTGCTGCTGTAATGGACATTAAATGTACCTTGTTACACTCTTCACCCTATGGGCTACCTGGAGCTTGCAGTATCAGCACAACACTGTTGTACAAAAGGGTAGATAGGCATGGGTTATCCTCCGAGTCCTGGCAAGTGTGTGTATGTGTGCAAGTGTGTATATTTGTAGGATACAGCATTCTGAGGCCACATTCTCCAAATACAATACACCTTACCATACAGTATAAGGGATAGTGATGTTGCTGACATTAGGAGAGCCATGACAAACCATCACCCTTCTATCCCTGTGGCATGTGCAATAAATGCATATCCCTGTAGTAGCACTGATGACAGACAAGGGGTTGTATTGCAATCCTTGTCAATGTGTAATTGTGGGTATGTCATCGGTTTCAGTGAGTAAAATATCCAATGTGGGGTGTGGGTGCTGGGTATACTGTCTTTACACAATGGTACCTCCAGTACATGTCCCAAGGTCCACTGTATGAGAACCACTATCACCATCAACCATACAGGTAACTGATTACACTATCCAGCCCAATGATGCATGTGTTGTGTGGAAATTATCTGTAACAAAATGGACTCACTAACAAGGTAGCACTGATAAACCTAGGTCTCTTAGATGTGTCTATGACTGTTATGTGTTTGTCAATGTGTATATGACAGTATGTCATACTATGTATTGCTCATTTACACCCAGTACATCCCCCATTACCATACTGTACAAGGCCTGGTGATGTTCTTCATTTAACAAGAAACTTGGGACACAACTCATCCTAAACTCTGTGTGGTGTGTGCAATTAAGGCCAAACATATTAGTAGCAATAAGTACCTAAATAGGGGGTCTACTCTCAGTGCTGCCAATTAAGTGTGTGTGTATGTGAAAGGATCTAATTCTGTTTGCAGAAAAATACATGTCCCAGGAGGTCATCTGTCCAATAAGTGAGTGGCAAATGCTAACATTTCAAAGGAATCATCTTGTGGAAATTAATTCCATCAAAACTAGTAGTAGATGTGTAAATTACCTCTTCCCCACTGTACAGCTGTACAGCAATATTGGAGTTGGTATATATAGTTGGGTGTGGATGTTGTGGACACAGCCACCCTCATTGGGGCTATTATTGTGTGTATCCCTCTGCTTAGTCTGCTGTAATACTGTATAGTTTATGTTAACAGGTTAAGTAGTTGTCAATCACACTATGTGCGGTTCTATGCCACCCCACACCCTCCAAAGTGGAGGGCTGTGCCACCCACACCAGTACACCTATGTTTACCAACTCCAGGATTACACTACATTGAGGAAGAGGACATATACCCTGTCAGTACCATCATCAATAACATTAAATTAGCAGACTGATTATTTACTGATGTGATGTTTTGCCTATTTTGTCTTGGTGGATTTATATGGGCTAAAATGGGTTCACTGGAAAATTAAGTACTTCCATGTGTACAGTATTCTCTGTGTATTGCATCAGCACCAAAGCCTCTGTATGTGTGTGTTATACACAAATGGGGTGTGTGCCACCCAGTACACTTACCATTGTCCACTGTAGAAGGGCTTCTGACATCAGCCACCATGCACTCACCTGTATACACCCCTCAGACCTATCAGCCATGTGGCACATGCAGTAACTGTTATACAGACCTGTTACTTGTGTTCACCTGTACCAAGGATATGACGCAGTCAGTGTGTCACCACAGTGCCATACTCCTTGTAGGAAACAACAGCAGACCAACATCCTGTTGACACATATACATCTACAACACAAACTGAATACATTATGGAGACCACAATCAGTCAGTGTTAATAACAGATGTAATGCATCATGGCTGGACAGCTACACATCCTGACATGTAAGCATTAAACTTTCCAGCTGAAAACATGTTACAAAGCATTACATTGCTAAACCTTAGTACTTTCACCCTGTGCATCAGAACCATATTAGCCTTTCCCTGCATCGATGGTATGGATGATGGGGATGTGGCACAGGTATCATCATATGCCGAGTTTGCCAGAGACCTAGGCTGAGCCATTTGGTTGACATCATGTGTGTGTGTTAGGGGGTTTTGTTATCAATTGGGCTGTGCAGATGTGGTGTGTGTAGGCATGGAGGTGCCCTAGCTGTGTTGGTGGTGTGTGTGTGTGTGTGTGTGTGTGTGTGTGTGTGTGTGTGTGTGTGTGTGTGTGTATGCACACAGTTCTGCCATGTGGCTGCCATATACAGGGGTTTATTGGACATCTGCAGACCGTACATGGCAGGGTATGCAGTTCACCATCTCTGGTCATGGACATGAGAACTGTGCCTGCCAGGGGTTCCACGGGCACTACCAGGTATAAGCCCAGATATGTACTCTCCCCTGATAATGACAAATGTCCACTGGATCTGAGTCCCTGTTGGGACCAGCCAGGACCATGTGCATGTGGCCTGCTGTGTTGTGGTGTGAACAGCACCCCTCCTGTAGTGCTGGTGCTGGTACTGCCACTATGGGAGTGGCTGTGACTTGTTGCACATCCACGTAGACCTCCACCTGTTGCTGACCTATGTCCATGTGGCTGTTGCCCTACTCCCACCATATGCTCTAACACAGACATTGCACAGTTGAGGATTCCCAACATCTCACCCAACCATCTATCCAGGACCTCTGCAAAATAACGGTGAGCACTTGCAAGATCACAGATGTAGTCAAGTACAGCAGAATTAGTAGCCCTCTGGAGCCTCAGACTCTGTCTGGTATAATGTTCCATACATGCCTGTGCCTCCATGATGGCCCAAAACATGCATCTGGTGACTCCTGCTGTGGCACTTCTGCCAGGGGCATGATGGCCAGCAGCCCTATGAGCACCCCTGTACATTTGCCCGAGTGGTACCTTGCCAGTCATCCAGCTATGGCTGCTGTGTACAGGCACACTTTCCATAGTCACCACACTGTCCTGTTCCATGCCACCACCCAGCAACTGTCCCTCATCTATGGCCACTGGTGATTGGGTATGTATAGGCAATGTGACTGTGTGCAGGAATGAGGTGAATAACAGTGGGATGTCAACAGATGGCACAGTTTCAGCCTCTGACAACCCTGCCTGTGCCTCACCATACCTATCATCATTGTCAGATTCTGTAGCATCAGTTTGCCTGCAGGAGGGACCCTGACCCACCTCGCCACCTGTGAGGTGAAAACAAAATACATAAGTTAAGACCTGTACGTCATTGCTTACCTCTTACACGCACACACACACACACACACACACACACACACACACACACACACACACACACACACACACACACACACACACGTGCACACGCGCACACACACACACACACACACACACACACATACACACACACACACACACTTACAGGTAGACCTCTCATTAACCAACAGTCAACATCCATGACATATGGCACTATACAGCATGCACTGCAGCTATACTCGATCCCTGTTACCAACATTATACATCTCTGTGATGCATATGTTGTATTAGTAGGTGATGCCCCTTCCCCTGGAACACACTGCACCCATGTACACAGTATTGCTGTGCACCTGTTCAGCACCCAGGCATGTACTGTGCACCATACCTCACAAGGTATGTGTATATGTGTGACAGTTATGTTTGCTCTGTTGCTCACAGCCCCTCTGTGTTTTTCTGACACATACCTGGGATGATATGAGGACAGATGTCAATAGTGAATGCCTGACCTCTGATTTGCAGATCTCATCATCAGCAGTGCATGTATGAGCAATAAAATCCAATTACACTGACAACCTTCAAAGCTTACTGTGGCTATGAGGAGTGTACACTCCCTTATTGACATGCCAACCTCTTCCCTGATATGCAATGGGGTCACAATACTGCATATGTTAACATTACACACACCTATGTGACATATGACCTGTGCAATCAAATGCAGTATCAAGCAAATGTGTTAGTTGTGCAGATGCAGATTGAGATGTATATAATATATGGGTTGCATAAGTATGCACACCCTTAACATGATGGTTTGTTGCAGCACCTATTAAGTGAACTACAGCAGTCACTATTCCTGGAAGGGGTATACTAGCATGGCCCATCTTCATTTGCCATTATTTGGTCACTCTGCTCTGCAAAAGTCCCCCAACTCTGCCAGATTGCAAGGTCAGCTCATGTGCACAGTCCTTGGAGGTCACACAGTGCCTTCACTATTGCTGTGAAGTCAGGGTTATGTCTGGCACAATTCATGACCTCTACTGTGTTAAGATACAGCCATTCTTAGCAAGCTTTGGATGTATGCTTCAGTTCACGGTTGTGTTTCAGTATGACACCCCTCCCCATCCTCAGCCTTTTTGCAGATGATTGACAACTATGGGAAACACATGAGTGTCATTTTTTCAGTGTTCCAAATTCAGAACACCATGTCTACCAGCCTAGTTCCTGCTAATGAACAGCAAACCTAAAGGTGTACACTGGCACCAGCAAGGTACAGATGGGGATGGTGGGCCTGAAGTGGAGTGAGGTGCTGCTTGTGCAGCACATGTATCTTTATTAATACTGTCTGTAGGTTTCAGCCTTACCATTACACATTGCAACACATGCCTTTGGAAGACTTGATGTTATGCATATGCTACCTGTAGAGAGCCCTGGATGATGTTTCCTGCGGAACAACTCTTCCATCTGATTACCCTAACCCATAGGCTACACTTATTCAAAGTCCAGGCAATTGATGACACAGGTACTGCACAGGCAGTACTTGCTAGACATTCCTGCAAGCCTCTCAGTGTTACTGCATGTTTCTGGGCAGCCTCCATGACTAGTTTGCAACATGTGTTGTCATCAATCTTGGATGGGCATCTGTTTATTTTCTACATTAATGTTGTCCCATACTTCATGACTGCACTGTTTGCCATGGTATATGCAATGGTGAGGTAAGGCTACGTGTCCCACTCCTGAGTGCTACCTTTTGGATATGGGATCCATTCTTGGTTTGTAAGATATGTGCAAGCCACAACTGCCTCTATTGCAAGTGAGTGGGCAAATGTCATGGACATACTTCTTGGACAGCAGACCATTACTTGGTGTAGCATTGAGACCCTGTACTTGATGGAAGGTGCGTACTCAAGAAGAGTGAATGCTGTCAGTACCTCAAAAGCTACTTCCACAATATATTTGAAGTGTGTGCACACATATGCTGCCAGTGTTTGTTAAGGTATGTATTTCCCATATTTGTTGTCCTAACATAGGATTCCATATTACACATTCATTGCTCATGTTAGGATCACATTACAGGTTGTAAAAGGTGTGGAATGCGGTATTGTGATATACCGTTGTTTAGATCTGTAAAAGTTGCCATTGTAATAGTGGTGTATACACTGTTGTAGCCACTATATAAGGATAAACTTTCAGACATGTCCCTACTGTAGGCCATTTGCCCCACCATTATGTTAATCTCTGTCCACACATTTTGCACTGACAGGTTGTTAGGTTTACTGCAGGACTCTTACATACCCTTCAGATATGCCACCATGGTGAGCACTGTGATGCAGTGCACTTAATAGCAATACGTGAATATATACAGTATGCATTATGGGTATGTGTGTGCATGGCTAATACCATGGCCATAACATGGCCAGTGTATTGGCAAACCTGAACAAAAAAACTCCATACTCACCAGCTACAGGCTTCTGCCTCAGAGGTATACCAGAGGGACCTACATAGTTGTGTGAGAGATGTGATGTCTGCAGCCACACCTGTGGCATGGGTACATGGTGGGTGCAGCATTTCAGTACATCAGCAGTACAAACCCACAATACTAGAAATTATGCACATCTGTTCATTACTACACTGCACCAACAGACTATGTTATCTGACATATGCATGAAGATACTTTACAGATGAAGATGGAATAGCAGCAGTGGTCTACTAATGTGCCTTGGGGCCTTACCTGCATGCTCTTTTCCATTGTGTGGGTAGCACCCACCTCCACAATGCTATCAGGTTCTGGCTCGGCTGGTAGGTGGGTGCCCTATGGCTAGTGAGGAGCTCCTCAGCATTTGTCAGTGGGGGCTGGATGGCATGACCCCCCCATCTGTGGCTAGCTGGTCCCTCCTAAATGTAGCAGCACACTGGCAGGCGTGGTGGATGAAATCAGTGCAATGATGTCACACCCGCTTATAACTGCGGTTATGCAGGCCGACATCGTTTTCCCTGTGGACGAGCTCATTCCACAGATCTGCAGATCATGGGTATATACAAACACACACACACACACACACACACACACACACACACACACACACACACACACACACACACACACACACACACACACACACACACACACACACACACACACACACACACACACACACCCACATATATATATATATATATATATATATATATATATATATATATATATATATATATAAATACATTTTCCCTACTGTTGAATGACTGTGCTGCATGATATGTTTGAGCTCAGATGACTCAGTGGTAAATTGCTGTGGTTACAGTGTGCAGGATCCTGGGTTAGACACTTGCAAGGGCAGATAATATGTTAGTCACAACAAGGGCTGTTGGGTACAGAGTGATTAAGGCACCTGTAATCAGTTTAAGCGGGTGCAAAATGATCAGTTATGTATGGTGGGAAATTTGTGCTGGAAACAGATTGCCCTTTTTATAAGGTGAGAGTGGGATGTTGGGGAAGGATAGTAGATATATTTGGGGAGGTAGGTTGGATTGGGAAACAGACAAGACAGACAAGACAGCATACAGGGGCAGCATATGACACGTGGTGGGTAAACACCTTGGACGGGGAGGGGTGTTTGGAAATTGGAAGCTCATGAGTCACCAAATGGAAACAGTGGGACTGACATCCCCACCCATGGGCAGTCACCACTGCACCTTCACTGCCTTGAAGGTGGCTGTGCTGGGGGCTGAGCAGGAGGGGCAGGCTGACCCACTAATTGTGTCACAAGGGCCTCAAGCTGGTGTAGCAGATCCCCCAATTCTCTGCAGAGCTCCCTATGCACCAGACCCTGGACCTGACTTCAGGTGACAGGATCCTGTCTGTGCGTGCTCCCAGGGGAAGATGAGCACCATCCCCTGAGGTGTTTCCACCTGAAGGTAGTGCAGGACCAGTGGATGAGGAGGTCCCGTGGTGGGTTGCAGACATGCTGTGGCCTGATGCTATGGTCAGATGAGGTGGGAGAGGTGGTTCTGCTGAGAACAGCCTTCCCAAACATGCTATTGTGTTGCAGTTTTAGAACATATGTGGGTAGTAATAGCACAATCCAGGATTAGTTATAACAGCATGCATATATATTCCTATTAACCCAAAACACCAGATTTGGAACAGTTCCATAGCAAACAGAACACATGCCTATATGGAACCAGCTGCACTGTTCTGCCTTGCTATGAAACAGATCGTCACATGCGGACACAGCCTAACATTAGGGGGGATATATAGGGACAGATCGTAGATATGCCTATTACAAACCTATGAAGTTTGTGCATGATACATTTCACATTACCATGACTGTTCTGAAGGTGATGGGGTCTGAAACTCATTTGTCTATTATGACTTCATTACTTCATTACTTCCACCTTCAGTTATTTGCCAGACTAATATACATGTTTGGAGGAACAGAACAAACACTCTGATGGCTTAAATCTTGTCATTTGGTGCAGATCTGCACAGTTGACAGGTATGGCCCACTGCCCACAGGGCCAGCTGCTATGTCCATAGCAGATGTTCAGCAGGACATCATTACAGCAAGTCGTGATGGCACATAAAAATCTTTCAACATCATCTATCCCATTATTACAGACCAAGTACTACATTCAATTACATGCTGACATGATTCACATACCTGTTTTATTATTGTGCTCTCTTCTGTGTACCACTTGGATATCTTCCTTGCTTTTTTTGTAGTATTGTTTTTTACTATTATTTTTTTTTTATTTCTCTCTCTATATATCTCTCTGTCTTTCCACTACAGGGGCCGAGCTGGTTTGAATAGGTTGCAGCATGACTTTTGTAGGTGATGCTCATGATCAGGTGATGGCCTCTACATGAACTGTTGTTCCCCACTTGCTAATTGCATGCAGCCAGCTGTGTAGTACTTCCAATAGCCAATGTCATAGCAACCCACTACTATAAATGACTACATCATGTGAGCGTTGTCCCTTTACCTTTCCTGTATGGAAGACATCTTTCTTGTGCATGGGCAGCAGTGTTACAGACAGCAGGTAGCAGTACCTCTTACAACAAGACTTGCGGACACAGGCCAACTACATGTTTGTATAAGGTTCCAGACCTATGGACAGTGTGTGACTATTGCTGTTATTTGCACTGAATACTGCTAGTTTTACACAGGGTTTGTGTGTACATGCTAGTTTTGCATGGAATGTAGTTTGTCTGCATAACTCTCAACTGTGGGCCTATCCACATGATGGCCAGAGGTTTGGCTGTTATGTTTTGTTTGTTCACCACACAGGTCTTGTCTCTGACATATCAGTGGCATTCTCTCCGTTGATTGCTATCAATACATGGCAACATCCATTTGTGTTTCTGACTTCATATTCCTGAGTAAGGGTATATTGCAACCAATCCTGTAACACCAGCAACTTTCACAGTATATAGCATCAATATTTCAAATATGACCCTGTGTTCCAGCCTCTGTTCTCCACCTATATACTAGGCTTTGTCCAAATGTCATGCAGTAAGAGCTTGTTAGGTAATGGCCTATCATTATTTAGTGCTGACATGCCTGCTATCATTACAGTGATGTTGTGGACTCCCACACAAATTGTAGGGTAGGGTCCATATATATGAGGGCTACAGCTGGACAAAACATTGTGACCTTGTACATTCCGGAGGTCAGTGTATGGAGAACACTCTTCTATGCCCTTGTAAGACATTTTATGGGAGAGCGGTATTAAATGTTTTTAACCTAAACTGTTACAACATGTGAGGGATATAAGTAGTAAGAAACATTAAGGTATATGGCTGTACATTTTCCTACGTTTCACCAGGGGAACAGTGGTGGGCTAGAGCTTACTGTCTTACACACAGTTCTGTTTGTCAGTGTGATAGTGACGTTGTAAGTTATGCATTGTTATGCAACAGATACATTTACATTGTGACAACTAATACTTTTCCCCCTAGGGGTTGAGTACAGAATGTAATTGGAGGCTGCTGAACTAAATCTGTAATTAAGTGTTGATTGGTTCCTATCTTCAAGGCAAGTGTTTTTTTTACTGTTGTACTACTTAAAGGCCTTAGCCTGGACAGCAAAGTATGTCATGTTTTTCAGATTACTTTAGCATATGTTTTGTTTGAGAGTTGCATTGATCAGTTATTATGTATATCAAACACCTAACTGCTACAAGAAATGGCATAAATAACTGAAATAGTACACAAATAAACATTTCTATGTATGGAAACGTGTGTGTGGTGTCATGTCCTTTGCATTGTGTTTGGGTATATGTTTCATGCAATAATTCTCATTTGTAGGAAAGAATCAAACACTGGCAACTGTAGGAATAATGGCTGTTTGATATGCTGTGCACCCTCTATATATACTCTTTTTATACATATCTATAAGTAGTTATATATTTATATGTGTATGTATGTGTATATACATATACATATATATATATATATATATATATATATATATATATATATATATATATATATATATATATATATATATATATATATATATATATGTGTGTGTGTGTGTGTGTATCATTGGAATGTTTACTGCTTTTGCATGGTACATTCCCTATGGTAGACTGACTGTTCTGCATGATATGTTAGAGATATCATCCTGACATCTTACAGCTGAGATGGCTTACTGTTAACTTGTTCATAGGTTCATAGGTTCATACTAGGCTATCTGCCCTAGGGCATTTATAAGCCTAGCCAGAATGTGTTTGGCTTTCGCCATCCATTTTAAATTTATTTTGCTATGCCCTTTTTCGAGGTTAGTATACTGTGCCTCTGTCTAACAGTGACACAGAAGTGATACCCGGGGTAAACCTATGATCTCCCATCCACTCATCAAGATTCCTCTTGAAGAGATTCAATGAGGGACTCTGCCTAACCTGGACTGGGATTTTATTCCAGAGTGAAGGGAGCCTCTGGGTTACGAATCTGTTCCTCCAGCATGTCCTATTTATTTCAGTGCTGAGGTTCAAGTCTCTCGAGCATGTTGCTCGATGGGATTTGGATTTTCTGAGGTGCAGCATGTCCATTAATTCCGGGTTGGATATGGCTTTATACGTCAGGCACAGATCGCCTCTGAACAGGCGGTATGCCACTGAGTAGAGCTGGAGTTTCTTTAACCGGGCAGCATATGGCATCTGTTTGAGCCCTTTGATCCTCTTGGTGAGGTACTTTTGTGGTCTTTCCAGTTGCTGCAGGTGTCTGGTAAGATACATCCCAAAAGGGACATTGTACTCAATTATGGGCCTGATGAGGGATGAGTAAAGAGGCACGATGACCTCCCCTGATCTAGATGTGAATCCCTTCATGATTAGGTGGACTATATAAAATGTTTTTCTAACCACTTTGGCCACGTGGTTGTCAAATGAGAGATTGCTATCAACTTGGGTCCCCAGGTCCCTAATTACTTCTTCTGTACTTAATGGATTACCACCTATGTGGTAATTTGTGGGCACTTTGTTTTGCCAAAGGGATGACTATACACTTTTTGGCATTTAGCTTGAGGCCATGGCTCTGGCACCAGTTGCCTGTTTCTATGAGGCCCTTTTGGAGGATGCTTGTGTCGGCTGGAGAGTCGATTATGGCACCCAGTTTGCAGTCATCTGCGAACTTGGTCAGCCACAGTCCTTCCATGTTGGCCTGTACCTCTGAGAAATATATACCGAACAAGAGAGGTCCCAGGGCTGAGCCTTGTGGGACACCACTTGTAACTGGTTTGGAGTCTGACATGGCTCCAGCAATTCTAACCATGTGGGTTCTGTCCTTGAGACAGTTTGCAATCCATCTAGTGACATAGGGGTTTATATTTAAGCTGGTGAGCTTATCTGTAATGCCTGAGTGGGGTATTGTATCGAAGGCTTTTGCGAGGTCCAGGTAGGCTGTGTGGACCACCTTCCCCTCGTCAATGGCCTTAGTGACTGTTTCAAAGAAATCAACCAGGTTTAAGAGGCAGGATATGCCCTTAACAAAGCCAAACTTGGCAGGATCCAGTCTCTGTAGGTCCCCAATATCTTTATTTATGAGGTCCATGATGATCCTTTCCATAGCTTTGCAGACAAAGCTAGTCAGGCTTATGGGGCGATAGTTTCCAGGATCCGTTGAGGCACCACCTTTATGGAGAGGGACCACTGTTGCTGTACGCCACTCTTTGGGCACATATCCTGTAGTAAGGCTGAGATTGAATAGTAGTTTTATGTTTGGGTTTAGCTCTTCTTAGAGTTCATGTAGGACACAGCCCGGGACACCGTCTGGTCCCATTGATGCTGTGTTTTTTGCTTTGGAGAGGGCGGCTCTTACCTGAGCATCTGAGATGTCAGGGGGGCAGCACTCTGCTGGGATAGATATTTGCCCTTTGGTGGGGAGGGGGTGTTTGCACTGAACCTGTCAGCTAGGATGTTGGCAATGTCTGTGGGTTCGTGTATTTTTGTCATTTTGGACTAATTCTGAGCATATCTGGGAATTACCACCCAGGTTCCTAACATAACTAAAGAAAGCCTTGTAATTATCCTTAGTGTCCTGTGCAATTTTTCTCTCGAAGCTGGCCTTAGACAATTTTATGAGTGCCTGTAGTTTTTTGCTAATACTGATCAGTGATGCCTTCCCTTTTTGGGATTTTGCTCTATCATTTAGTAGCTTCCTCCTTCTATTGTATAGTTTGTTTATGGCTGGGGTCCACCAGACAGGACGTCTGCCTTTGGAGGATTGGGTCTTGGTTTTATTTGGGATCACATGATCCATGCATTCCTGAAGGTGTTCATAGAATGCATTTATAAAGGATTCTGTGGTCTGGGCCATATTTTCTACAGGCCCGGGGGCTTTGATGGATTCCACCTCGGTTTTGAGGAGTGTGAAATTTGCTTTAGAGAAGTTTTTCACTGTGGTTTTCTGGGCAGGGGGTGGGGTCGGGATGTGAATATCCAGTGAGATTAGTTTATCGTCTGATCTTACCAGTGAGGTGTGGGGAAGGTCCATAGCTGTCCATTTCTTCTACAGCAATAGCTGTGCATATGTACTGAATTTGGAGGTAGATTTGGACACTCAAACCCCTGAGAGAGGGGTGAGGACATAATCCAAAAACACAAATGAAACTAAACACCAGAAAACATGTGATTTGGAACTCAGTGGAAAGACTGCAAAAATCTTTTATTAACGCTTCCGGTACCTCGGCTTAATGCCTTCCCTGGTTCCTTCTATTATGCCCCTTATCTTGAACTGAAGTATCCATCCAAACTGGAGACATTTGCCCTGAAGTACAAACCTCCATATTAAGGTCTTCGAAGGAAACGCTCTTCCAACTGCTCACTGCTGTCTCTGTAGAGGAAAAGGAGGAATCCCATGAGAGACATGAAGAATGTGGCTTACTGCTTCCAGCAATGGAAGAATCATGTCCCCTCCTAGGCTTATTCTGCCAAGAAAAAGCAAATTACTTTTGTAATCATTAATATCCTTAGCAGATTTTTCTTTTTACATTCGATCACTTCCCCCTCCACTTTGACGACATGCATTTTTATGTCTTTCAACTTACTGAAAAACACAGCATCAGAAACGTCAGACATGAGCAGTTCTTGTAGTTGGAGAATGTTATCACAAATTTTATTTAAAGCTTTGGTGTTACACTTAACCAGAATTTTAAGCCAGCCAAGACTGCATTGTAAAGACACACCCATCCACTCTTCCAAAAACTCCACCTCAGCCTCTGAAAACTCAAAAGCTGGCAACTGGTTAATTCTGAGCCCTCTAGGAGTAATATCCAGACTCAGATACTTCCCTAATAATCTGATGTCATGAAACAAAGTCATTTCTTTTGTTAATAATTTCTCCAACTGCTCAAATTTACTAGAAAAAGAGTTTCCATTACCAATAGTCCATGGATCATTCAGAGCAAACTTGTCCTCCCTCTCATTCCACAAATCTGAAAGGGTAAATTTGTCAGAAACCACAGGAATGTTGAGGACAACAATAATGTGTTGTGAAGCCAATTAGACCAGATTACATGTGTCTAGTGGACTCTTGTGCAAAATGGACAGCTATGTATGGAGGGAATTTTTTTGGGGGAACAGATTTCCCTTTTTTTTTAAGGTGAGAGTGGGATGTTGGGGAAGGATAGTAGGTATGTTTGGGGAGGTAGGTTGGGTAGGAAGACAGACAAGACAGCATACAGGGGTGGTATATAACACATGGTGGAGGGTAAACCTTGGATGGGGAGGGATGTTTGGAAATCAGAAGCCCATGAGCCCCCAGTGGAAACAGTGGGACTGAGGTCCCCACCCATATGCTGTCACCACTGCACCTTCATGGCCCCAAAGGTGGCTGTACTGGGGGCTGAGCAGCAGGGGCAGGCTGACTTTCAAAATGCACCACACAGCCCTCAAGCTGGCATAGCAGATTTCCAAACTCCCTTCGAAGATTGTTACTCACCAATCCCTGGACCTGACTTCGGGTGACAGGATTCTGTATATGCCCACTCCTGGGGGAGGGGGGCGAGCCCCATCTCCTGAAGTGGTTCCACCCAAAGGTGGTGCAGGACTAGCGGACAAGGTGGTCCTGGGGTGGGTCCCAGGTGTGCTGAGTCTCAGTGCCATGGCCAGGTGAGGTGGGAGAGGTGGGACTGCTGGGACCGGCCTTCCCATACGTGCTATGGTGGTGCAGTTTTAAAACAAATGTGGGTAAGTAATAGTCAACACAATCCAGGATTAGTTATAACAGGATGCATAGATATTCCCATAACCCAAAACACCAGATTTGGAACAGTTGCATAGCAAACAGAACACATGCATATATGGAACCACAGTGGCTATTACAGTGGCATGCAGGTTACATTGATAGCAACAGGCCACCAATTATAGTATTTCAACATGGAACATTAATAGAAACATATTTCAATATTTATTGAACAATAAGACATATGTCTCGCAGTAGATTTGGTGTAAACATACCCATTGATTTGTGTATTTTGATTATTGTTTCAGATATGGTGGGGGGGATGTCAATTAACAACTTATATACCCTTGCAGTACTCACAACTTTAATGATCATTGCTCTAATCATTATTACAATACCCTATGACCTTGGTTTGGGCAGTGGTATGTTTGTACATGGTGTATACTTCAACTGTCTTATAGCTGAATTCTTACATCTCTTACCTGGTAGACCTGTGGAGGGAATGTTTGTTAACACTACCTGACTGTTTCTACACATATTCCCAGATTCAAAGTTAATATTATGCACATACCTCTCAATCTCTTAATGCACTCACTCTGAACAAAGCTTGACAACATGAGGGTACAAATAGGGACATGTTTTGATTATTGCTGTCATAAACTTGGAGAATTGCATGAGTGAAAGGATGTGTTTTAATATACATTTTCTGAAGGTTTTGAGGTCTGATAATCAAATGTATGTCATTATTTCATGACTACAATTCTGAGATCATAACACTGATTTACCAGGGGGACAGAGACACAGAGGCACAGGCAGAAAATATGAGCCAATTATCTGGACATTCTGAAAAATCTGTACAGTTGAGAGGTATGATTACTGCCACTCCCAGGATTCGAACCATTGCTGTGTCTGTTAAAAATACAACAGTTTAAGCCACAGTAGAGTGTGCTATTTGGATATTGCTGTTTATCTTTTCACTGTTTTCTGGATAAGTCTCTCTTGGTTGTACAGTCTGACCTTGCAATTACAACAGTCTCACCAGACATTCCTACACATATTTTTATATAGCACAGTGTGAGAAACAGTGGTTGACACAACAGTACTATTCTGATATCAGATGTTACTGAATGCTACATGTCAAACCATACTATACCAGAGTAAACACTACCAGTCCAGGATTTAAATATTTATTGGCAGGCACAGTTTTCTTATCTAACAGACCTGTGGAGGGAATGTTTGTTAACAGTACCTGACTGTTTCTCCATATATTCCCAGTTTCCAGTTAATATTATGCACATACCTCTCAATCTCTTAATGCACACACCCTGGACAAAAGCTTGGCAACATTGGGGTACAAACAGGGACATGTTTTGACTATTGCTGTCATAAAGTTGGAGAGTTGTATGGGTGACAGGATTTGTTTTAATATACATTTTCTGAAGATTTTGAGGATTGAAAAATCAAATGTATGTCATTATTTCATGACTACAATTCTGAATTCATCCCACTGATTTGCCAGGGGGACAGAGGAACAAGCAAAAAATATGAGACAATTATCTGGACATTCTGAAACATCTGTACAGTTGAGAGGTATGATTATGCATGCAGCTTACTACCACACCCAGGATTCGAACCATGGCTGTGTCTACTAAAAATACAACAATGTAAGTCACAATAGAGTGCACTATTTGGATATTGCTAGCTATTGCTTCAGTGTTTGCTGTCTAAGTATCTCTTGGTTGTACAATCTGATCTTGTACTTACAACAGTCTTATACAGACATTCCTAGACATTTTTTATGTAGCACACTGCGGGTAACAGTGGTTAATACAACATTACTATTCAGAGAATTGAACAATAAATGCCATACAATACCAGAGTAAACACAACCAGTCCAGGATTTACAGCTTAATTACCAGGCAGTTACAGTTTTATTTAAATATAACCTATATGGGACTATTACTGTCATATTGTCTGGTTTATTCAGTACAACCCATACAACAGTTTTTATACTGTCGGATTACTTTCTACTACTTTATATTTATTTTGTATGACTACTACAAGCAGGATTGTTACTCACCAGCCTCACGATGCAGCCTACCTGCACGGGCTTCCTGATTCACAGCCCACTCAGCTGCAGCTATAAAGGAAATACAGACATATTTAGGTATACCTATCCATCACATACAAACACTGGACTTTAGTAAACAGTAATGGCTTGACTACTTACACACTGCTGGGACATCACCCCTCTTCCTTCCTTCTTAGACCCAGTCATCCAAGACCTCCCTCTTTCTCTGCTTCAAGTCAGCATAGTGGTGCCTGACCTGCTTACCAGTCCAAGGGATACCAGTGGCACTGGTGAGATCACAGGCAAGATGATCCGAGGCTTCAGCTTTATATTGTGAGCCCTGTTACTGGCCCTGCAGCAGTCTCTCATCATGTTTTTTTTTTACCAGAAGTCCTATCATGACCTTACTCCTATATTCCCCAGCGTTGCACCCAGAAGCGCAATCCCTCTTCAACTTCTGCCATCCTGCTTACAGTGGGAAGCTGCAACCAGTTATGAGCTGTATTCCTGCCTGTGGGGTTTAAATATGGCCAGGTTCCCACCCTTTGCTATAATTACATGGTTTTGAATATGTTGAGCTAAGCTAAGCTATGGGCAAACCTACTTAGCTAAAGTTGGCACTGCTGAAAGGGACAGGTTCAGCACTGCTTACTAATGGGCAAATCCACTTAGGTGGGCTACTCATTGCTTAGCAGTCATATTTGCACAATGCTTACACCTGGAAAGCAGAGCTGTGCAATGCTTAGCATTGCTTATTTTTCATTTTATAGATTATGTGCTTGTATGGCATTGATTCAACATTCATTACATATTATAAATGTGTTTACTGTCCCTGACATCCCCCAATGTGCTTTCATTACATTTATTCATGTGTGACTATACTGTATGGGGCACTTGTGTTTATATGGGGATTTCACAACTTTATTAAACTGACACCTCACATCTGGATAAGTGTAGCTAAGCAAAAGCACACCCACACAGCTATGCTTAAACTTTATCACTTTTATAAAAAAAAAGTTTTGTTGTGTTATTTTATCTATACCCTTCAGAATATCCTTGCTAATGCTAAACCTGTTATTTTATCAAGTGTCTGCTTTGTGGGACAATTGTTCCTTTTGGCCTTGCCTACATTCCTTACTTTGATGGGTTGGGAGGTGTGCACTATGTGCTTATGCTACCTGTGTTATCCTCATAACTTTTGGCTTGGTAGCATACCTCTCAACCTCTTAGAGCAAAATATCTGGACAAAGCCTAAAATGGTAGGGAGACAGATAGGGACAGATGTTAAATATTGCTCTTACAAACTTAAAAAGTTGATAGAATAATAGGTTTTACATTAGCATGAATTTTCTGACGGATGTGTGGAGTCTTAAACTCAAATGTTTTGCCATTATTTAATGACTTCAATCCTCAGCTATTTGCCAGAAAGGTACAGATATTAGGGGGAACACACCAAAAATATGAGGCAAACATCTGGGCATTCTGCAAAAATCTGTACAGTTGAGAGATATGCTTGGTAGGGATGATTGTCCCTTTTGCCTTTGACCACATATTTTTTTTGTTTTCCTGATGGGTTGGGGTGTTATGAGCATTCTCGCTCATTTTTAATTGCCTAAAGGTAATTCTGGAGTGCAAGGGGCCTGTGTATTATGAGAGCTCTACTCTCAAACACACCCCCTGTGCTCGAACATGGAACCATGTCTGTTCTAGAGCATGGCAGCGCGCCTTCATAACTATGCATGGCGTGCTGCCATGCTGAACATGAATGGTCCCTGCTGTGCAGGAATAACTTATTCCTGCATGGCTGCTTGCTGAATCCTGGTGGCTTTCTAATGATGATGCAGCATGCCATACAGTAAGAAACAATTTATGGAAGCATTCATCTGCCATTAAGCTGTACAGTGTGAGGAAAGGAACTGCAGTAATAAAGAGAAATTTGGATGAAGACATGCAATACAGAGCATAATTATTTCAGAAAAAGTAATGCCTGTGAGCAATGAATAACATAATAAATATTACCATCTTGTCATTTTTCAAGCACATGCCATAACAAATATCAGAGAGATACATAGCAATGATGTATGCCACAGAAATTCGCATTTCAGTTGTGTCATGAAGAACGCCCTTGAAGGGTTGACACCGTTCTCTTATCATAAGGTGTATGGATGCCCTGCCTTGTAGGGCAGTGTCTGAAAAAGGTGGCTCTGCCCTCTGACTGTGCCATAGCTATTTTCTGTGTGTAAGACACTGTTGTCTGACAGGCAGGGCTTACCAGACTTAATCCCTTGCCTATGATACTAGGCTGTCTACAGATCTCTGTAATAACTGTGTGTGCCACAGGAGATAGCAATTGTGACTGTCACAAATAGATGAAATCAATGTGTGAAGTAAGAAATGACTTACACATATAATACCAACAATCAATTTATTCAGAATGCTGAAAAGGAGCTACCACGCATGTTACTGTCCACATGACAATGAGCGGTACAATATCAATGGTTTCTTTGCCAAGGAAGCTGTTTCCATCATAAAGTATACACAGCATCCCAGAATTGAACCAAATTCTGTCTGTGTAGGTATGGTATACAAGCCAGTATTCAATGCATGTGCCAGTGGAGCCATCATAGGTTCATAGGTAGGTACTAGGCTATTGGCCCTGCGGACTATATAAGCCTAGCCAAAAAGGTTCCCTGGCTTTTGCCACCCAAGAAAATTATTTTCCTGTGCCCCTGTCAAACAGTGCCGCAGAAGTGATTCCCAGGGTGAATTTTCTATTTCTCATCCAGTCATCAAGATTTTTCTTAAAGATGACCAATGAGGAGCTTTGCTTGACATGAATGGGAGGTTTGTTCCAGAGTATGGGAAGTCTCTGGGACAGGAATCTGTCCCTCCAGCATGTTCTGTTTATTGTGGTGACAAGGTTTAGGTTCCTGAAGCGTGTAGTTCAGAGAGATTGCAATTTCTTTAAGTGTAGCATGTCCAATAGCTCTGTGTTTGACATCGCTTTGTATGTTAGGCAGAGATCACCTCTGAGTAGGCGTATGGAGTAGAGCTGGAGTTTTTTTTAGATGGTCTGCGTATGGCATCTGTTTGAGGCTGGTAATCCTCTTAGTGAAGTATTTCTGTGGCCTTTCCAATTGTTGCAGGTGTCTTGTGAGATACATGTCAAATGGGGCATTGTACTCTATAATGGGTCTGATGTGGGATGAGTAGAGAGGAACAATGACCTTCTTTTTACTAGAGGAGAACCCTTTTGTGATGAGGTGTGCCACGTAGAAGGATTTCCTGACTACTGTTGTGATGTGGTTATCAAAGGAGAAACTATTGTCCAACTATGTCCCGAGGTCTCGTATCACACTTTCAGTGTTTAGTGAGCTACTGCCCATGTGGTAGTTCATGGGTACTGAGTTCTTCCCAAAGGGGGTGACAATGCACTTCTTGGCATTGAGCTTGAGACCATGACTTTGACACCAATCATCTGTCTCTGTGAGGCCCTTTTGCAGAATTCTACATCATTAGGTGATTTTATTATGGCTCCCAGTTTGTAGTCATTTGTGAACTTTGTTAGCCAAAGACCTTCTGTGTTGGCCTGCACTTCAGAGAAGTAGATGCCGAACAGGAGAAGACCCAGGACCGAACCCTGTGGTACTCCACTCGTCACTGGTCTGAACTCGGACTTGGCGTTGTCTACTTTTACTGTGTGGGTTCTGTCAGTGAGCCAGTTGGCCACCCATCTTGTGACATAGGGATTTATGCCCAGTTTAAGTAGTTTATCTATAATTCCAGAGTGGGGGATGGTAGACAAAGCCTTGGCAAAGTCATGATAGGCTGTGTGCACTACCTTGCCCTCGTCTACAGCTCTAGTGACTGCTTTAAAGAAGTCAATCAGATTTAGTAGACATGATCTAACTTTTACAAACCTAAACTGAGTGGGGTCCAAAGTTTGGAGGTTAGCACAATATGCTGCAAATAACAATTTCACTGCCATGCAATCACAACATGTAATTATATATCATTGTCCAACATAAAAATGGCAATTCTGGAGTGCAGGGGGCATGTGTATTACAGACACACATTTTTTTTTACAATATCAGTACATTCATAAAATGTTGTGGTTTTCAGGAATTGAGTGGTAAGCTACTAATAACATATCGATGAAACAAAAGCACCATAGTGGAAGTCTTGACACAAGTGTGATACTCCTATGCTAAGTCATTACTTCATATGATTGTGTCTCAAACAGTCTCATTGAGTTAAAAGGGATGGGGAAGCCTATCCCACTGTAAATTTACACATTATAACTGTGGTCGATGCCATTCATGGATTACAGTGTAAGGCCACACAATGCTAACAGTCATTGAATGTGGATTTAGAGCAATTGATCATTTGACTACAGAAAGTACATGATATTGTTGAGAATGAATGTGCTATGGAAGAAGTGTTACTACTTCTTCTTTTTCTTTTGGCTTTGCCGGGTTAGGGGTCGCCACAGTGGATCACCTGTCCGCTCATGATTGGCAATGGAGTTTTATGGTGGAGAGTTGCCAGCCCGGTGCCCAACCTTCCACAGAAGGCACACACATGCACACACTTACACCTAGGGCCAATTTAGAGTGTCCAATCCACCTACAGCATGTCTTTGGGATGTGGGAGCATCCAGCGGAAACCCACGTGACCACAGGCAGGACATGCAGACAATGGACAGAAGGCACCCCAGCTGAGGATTGAACCGGAGAACCTCTTGCTGTGAGGCAGCAACACTAACTGACGCACCACCGTGGCCGCCCTGAGATATGTCAGTATTTCAATTCATTACATCATATTATTGCAGCAAGGGACATGTGTGTCTGTAATTGCTGTAGTAAAGCAACAACAACATACACAATATTGTGTCATCATTACTGTTAATAAAAGCATCACTATATGAGAAATTATCATAGCTATTAGTAAGAGGAATCAACATCTATACATGTACACAATGATTGACAACAGTGTTAGTGACATATACAGTCACAATAAGACTGATACACTGTAGTCTGGGCAGTAATGTCTGGATTTGAACTAACTACATAAGATCATAAGCTAGAGATTAATGCCTGAATTGCAAACAACACACAATATGTTGCAGTACAACTGTGACAGTGCACAGTTGAATGGATGACATCTCTATTGTTTATTAGCAGGATATATATGCAAAAGTGAAGTCAAGTGGCACAATAATACTGTACGGCTATACATCATATATGTATTGGAAGAGTAGTGTATACAGTATGAAAGTGAAAGACACATTCACAGCTCAACTCAAACCTCCTACCTATGAAGGTACACAACCTACCTCCTACCTATCTAGTTCTACTAGATATTCTATTCTAGAAAACAGTGTAAGAAACACAAGCACTATAGGAGAAGTCTGACTTTTAAAGTGTGAGAGTGCACTTTAGAAAGAAGATCTCAGCACTGTGGTGCAGAGAAGATGTTGTTATAAAAAGTTGGATAAGCTGAGGGGGGACTCTTCTACCTGTTTATAGGTTTCCCTGTGTAGAAGTGGATTGACTTCAGCTGTTGTGGAAGTTATACCTATCTGACTCTACAGCCCCATACTGACAAATTCACCACTGAATGATTTGAATATCTTACCCATCTAGTTACATACCCTATGGGTCATTGCATTAAATTTATATGCCACAATAGAACTCTGACTACAATTGAGACATAAGATATCTTTGAGGACTTGGCATCACCACTTCATTGTAGAAACACTGCTATGGATAAAACTCAATATGCTGGATTATAGTCCTAGGCAAAACATTTCACTTGAGTGGAATGGTACACATTGCAAGTGTGAGTGAAAGCATTCCAATGTACGATGAGCTCTAGCCATACATGGTAGTCAGTGCAGTATTCAAACCACCAACCTAACAAGTTACACAAAAAAGCCAATGAAAAAGATACTGGTTTACTTAGGAAATTTGACCAAAGAAATCATTCTTTATGGTAATAGTTGCCATCCTAGAGATTTATTATCTAAATTACCTTACAATGAATTCCTGAGAATTCATAGATTGTGTAGTACTGATGAAGTATTTAATAAGGACATTTTGGAAGCTGAATAAAATGTTTCTTAGTAGAGGTTGCAATGTGAATGAAGTTACAGAGGCAAAATTTAAAATAATGGAGCTGAGACAGGCAATAGGGGCAACAGTGGACTTAGTAATAATTGTGGAAAAATAACTGTGAGGCATGTTCCTATTGTTTAGAATCAATGGGCATTGGATAAGGGTAAGCAAAGAGTTTATTTTGTCACTACCTTTAATGTACTTACTGATAAAGTTTTTAATAGCATTAAACAGTTTTGGCCCATATCATTAAAGGACAAAGATCTAAGTTGTCTTTTGCCTAAACAGATTAAAATTTCCTATAGGCAGGCAAGAAATTTAGGTAATATGGTTGTGCATAACCATTTTACTCCTCCAGAGGTCAGTGTAAACAGAAGTATTATGGTTAATGGGGGTACTGTTACTTGTAACAAATGTTCAATCTGCAAATATTTGGTCAATTCTTTTCCATATATTAATGGATTTAGATTTGTTTCTAGGCATAATTTTACTTGTTGCACAGAAAGAATTGTTTATGGTCTGAAATGCACTTATAATTCATTTTATATTGGTGAGACGTACAGAAGTTTTAAAGTTCAACTTCAAGAACATGTGAGGGATATCAAAAACAAAAAATTGGATAGTCCATTAGGTAGTAATTTTTTACATTATAATCATTCAAACCCTGATAATCTTAAAGGCTGTATTTTAGACAAGGTTGAGATATGTTTGTGAGATTGTACTAGCTTGAAAGACAAAATTCTTAGGAAGGAGACACTTTTTATTTTGAAATTTGGTACCTTGGAGCCTTTTGGCCTTAACAAGGAGTGTAATTAGAAGTATGTAATTTAATTGATAAATCCAAACTTGAATATCAGCTCAAATACTCAAAAAACTCCTTTATTAACGGCAAATACAATCGGTAAGCGCTTTCGCTATACAGCTTTTTCAAACCTTTACAAATCAATAATATCTGATGCTTATATATAGCTTCCTTGGTAAAACAATAAAACAATTAACCAATTAATTGGTTAGCTGCTTAAAGAAATACTAGCACTAGAAAACACATGGCTCCATTACAAACTTGGTATTAAAAATTTTAAATATCTATTTTAAAAGCTCACAATAAACCATTAAAAATATGAAATGTTAAAAATATATATAAAATATATAAAAGATTCCCAGGTATATTCTGACAGAAATCTTGTTCTTAACTGTATATATATACATGAGCATAATAATAGAGAACTAACACTCTCCAATTCATTTAAACTTACATTTCCTATTTTTAAGGGCAGGTTTCAGGGGAATCCTATCATTGAGTCCAGGGGGAACATGAGCCTGTAATTTAATAATCCATTTAGTTTCCGCTTGCTCAGTATAATTCTCAATATCACCCCCTCTACTATTAAGTAAAGTAACATATATTACTGAAAATCTAAAAGTGTACATAACATTATTTTGT
Source organism: Protopterus annectens (assembly GCF_019279795.1). Taxonomy (NCBI): domain Eukaryota; kingdom Metazoa; phylum Chordata; order Ceratodontiformes; family Protopteridae; genus Protopterus; species Protopterus annectens. The sequence continues at coordinate 851,579,818 of NC_056737.1, read as the reverse complement.
AAGACATGCTTTGAAAGTGCATTAATTTCAGACTTAATGCGAATTTGATAAAGATATTCCCTCACCCTTTCTTTTAACCTATCAGTTTTGCCAATGTAAAAAGCAGTGCAGGAGGTGCAGATAGCAATATAAACCACATGCTTGGTATCACAATTAGCATTGATATTAAACGTAAATACTTGATTGGTTACTGGATGTACAAACATATTAATGTTAGATATATAGCAGCAAAAGTTACATTTATTACATGAATAAGTTCCATTAAAGGTAATAGGTCCTGATGTTGACATATGGTTAGGGAAACATAACAACCTATGTAGATTCTTCTTGTTTTTAAAAATAAATTGAGGCTGTTCTCCTGCTAACTTCTTAATCTCCGGATCTATTGTAAGTAAATCCCAATGTTTACTAATTATTCCCTTAATTGATTGGATGGTTGGAACCTGACTAAACATAGCTAAGCACATCAGTATAAAGGGCAACAGAGTAATGCAGCTGCAGGCAAAAAACTCACAAGATTTTGCCATAATCCGTATACTTCCATTTATCCACAGCTGCAGTTGGTGCTTGGCAGAATAATGACAGAAGGAGAATAACAGTGTCTCAACAAAATGTAGCCAACAGCTACACTTAAAATAATGTACTAAAACAGTCAGTAACACTTAACTAATGCCTGGATTAGAAACTTTGAAAGTAGTCAAGAATCTATTCATACATATGACCATTAGCTCATCACACTACAAAAGAATTACTATTTAATAAAATTTAAATAACACAATTGAAGGGCAGTGACAATTTACTGAAGCAGAAAGGGTGAACAGAGAGAGAGAGACAGAAACAGATGGAGAGAGGATAGGAACAACATTTTTGTGAGACATATAGAACCATCTGTATGGTGTGTTAATCTGACTTATTACCTCATTATTAAGCTGTCATGGTCTGTACAATAAATTACTTGACATAAAGAGCAAGAAGGGGAAGGAGTGTGCTACCAGCATTAATGCATAAGCAGGATAGCTTTGGTTTAGTAATTCTCCCTGTTGGGGCTGCAATGTTTTTGCAAATGACTTGTCACACTATTCAAATGGTATGATAATGAAATGTAATTCAGAGAAATACAGACATTTGCAGGTAACTACATTATATGAATATGAAATGTCACGAAATAATAATTTGACCTACAGCTGTAATTGAACCTGTGATAGTATGCAAAAACATCAGTCTATAAATAGGGAAATTAGCTCAACACATCACAAAGGAACTTCTGCAGCCTTACATCCACCTGTTTAAGAACTGTTACAGTAACTGTGTCTCAGTACTGCTCTTAGTCTGCCTTTACTCCTTCCCATAGAGTAGTGGATTTAAGCATATTTGCAGGAAAATAACCAGACTACTGCAGCTGAAATTAAAATCTTCAGCCTTCACTATAGAAAGTTAAGCAATGTTCACCATCACTCAGTGTTAGTGCACTTTGCCAACCTCCATGCAAATACTGAGGACAAATAGTGAAGGCTTTTACATGGACCATTTCTGGCCAGCTGTTGTATGTAATTTTATTTTTTGACCAGATTAAATGTGAAAAAATGGGTTGATAGTACAGTTGTGAAAACTGGGGGTAAGCAGAGAGGACACAGGGAAAAGAATGCAGGAATTTTCAGGAGATTGGTAGGAGAGTGCCAGAGTTATTCACTTCTTCAGAAAATAAATGTAGACTTGTACAAAGAATTTCATGCCTTTGGAGAGTCACCACACCAGGGATGGGTGACAACAACAAAATAATGTTGCATTGCCAAGTGGACCAAATCAAGTGTGTCAAGAAGACACATATATGAAGTGGAGAGCTATGTATGGGGAATATTGTGTGGGACAGGTGCCTATTTTCTGTATTTTTTTATAGAGAGAGGAATGTTTGGTAAGAGTCGTGTAAATCTCATGGTCAGGTTAGGAAACAGGTGCAGATATGCAAAATATACAATACAGAGATGATGATGGACACAAAAGGTTGGGACACCATGACTGGGGATAGATAGAGGACATCAGAGGGAAACCCACATCCAGCTTGAGATAAGTGAAAATCTAGTATTCACCCTTAGAACTGTCATCACTGCCTCCTGTGTCAGCTGTCTGTGTCATTGTCAAACATGGCATCAGTTTTTCAATCTGATGCAGGACCTTTTTAACCCTGTTGATTTAGGCACTGAGGCCCCTCTCTATTATAACCGCCACCAGCCTGTCAACTCCTGCCAGGTTACAAAATTGCCACCTTCACTCATACTACTGTCAGAGGGTACCACTGCACCAACATCTGGGGCAGAGCTACTGACACAGGTGGAGTATGTAGGGCAGGGATTGTAGAGGCAATACTAATGGGTTGTCAACTCAAAATGCTAAGTGTCTGTACTGTATTCTATGGAGGAATAGTCGGGCTGAGCTGCATTGGCTATTCTACCTCTCTATGCTGTTGGTGAGGGAGATGATAGCATATTATTTTATATTTTTTTCAACACACTTTTTTTCAATACATAAACAAATATGATAATCAACCATTGTACACCTTTGACACAACCAGATATGATGGAAAGATATTAATGTATCATAAAATAAACAAATGTCACTGCTAGGATAGAAGAAAGCATGGCCTTTATTTCCTTATGCTGTATAGGATATATGAATTCACATATAACCATTGCATTTATGATAACTGGATTGTTCCTGACATTCATTACTGATGTTAATATTTTAGAAATACTGTCTTGTAGTAAATAATAATTGCTACTTATGGGTATTGAACCCACACACAGTTAAGCTGGTGTTGTCATTACCTACTGCATGGAGCAAGAGGTATTGGAGAAGGCTTGATATTAAGGTTGAGGTATGCCTGCTCAAGATGCTAGGGAGTGACAGATTGAAAATAATTATCTAGCTTGCAATTGGACCTGGGGCATACTTACCTTGCACCTCTGTGTGTTGAGTTAATCTCTCCTGCTGCCTACACCTTACAGTTTGCTGCTATTTCCTCTGCTGCTGTACAGTAGAAAAAGAAAAAAATATATAAAAACATAATGAATAACTGAGTTGGTTGGCTAGATAACAATGTCATATCATAGTCAGGTTATGGGTCAGTACACTTACACAACTGAGGGGTGTTTGCAATCCTAAATTTGACCTGCTACCAGCTTAGGAGGTCCTGTTTACACTGTTTCAGGTCACTGTAGTGGTGATGACATTGTTCCCCTGTGTGTGGAAAGCCAGTTGCACTGGAGACAGCCTGGGCCAAGTGATTCTAAGCCACAGCTTTATACTGAGACTCTGTATAATATTCCTGTAGTATCTCAGTTTGTGATACTGATGGCAATCTAAATAATATTTATCTAATTTTTCCTTCAGTAGTGAACCCTGCTTGTGCACAAATGCAGATGATAAATACATAAAAATATATTAAGAATAATTGAAATATGATCTCTAAACAGGATTTGAACACTGCATCATCTGTCTTAACTCATTACATCCAAGTGATGCCTCCAGGTGCATCTGAAGTTAACTCTTACTGATGCCTCTAGGCAACAAATATTGTTTGTTCATATTTTCATCAATAATTACAAAACCATGCTATGTACAAGGGTTTAATAGATTTCATCATAAAGGTTATGAAATAGCAAACTCAACTGCAATATTTGACCTCTGTCTGGTGCAGGTAAATAGATATTAACTGTTGTTATGAGATTAATTTATATAGATATACATTTTCACATTTTTCTAAATATCTCAACAACCAATTAACACAGACAGAACTCCTTAGCCTCATATGAAACCTATCAGCTAGATTAATAAAAAGTTGCTGACAGTGTGTGGGTAACTTGAGTGGTTGCTAAGCTATTGTAAGTTATTTACAAAATTTTACAAATGTAATAGTACTGTGTTTACTGTGACTTATAAAATTCAGTTTAAGACCTAGAACCTAAAGAATACTACAACTATAAAAATAGTTTGTGCTGAAGAGTTTGCCATTTATACTACTTCCATAATCCTTACAATTCCAGAGATATAAAGAGTTGTTTGAAATGTGAGGACATAATTTGATTTTGTGAAAAGGCTTAGACTCCACCCATTGGAAGTTACAGTGCAAAGTTCCTGAGCTCCATTAGAGTGAATGAGTTAATTCTCTCAATTCACTTTATTTACACCTTGTGCCACACAGTTGGGCATCTGTCAGTTGCATTCTCTGCATTTATTAATATCCAGGCTACTGATGGCCATGCACCAATACCAGGCTTGTTTGTGCTACTGAAAGCAAGCCAAATTAAAATGTTCAGTTTTTTAAGCCATAAAACATGATTGTGTGCTGCTAAGCACACAAATGGTCAAGGTAATATTAAAAAAAATACAAAAATTGTTTTGGATAATAATTTCAAGGAACATGAAATGAATCAAAGTGTATATCTAACAATTGGCAGAGCTACTAGTGCATTACACTGACACATTCAACCTTCTAACATCATGCCATGTCACTATTATCATTTATGTCTCACAATATCAGGACTTTAGGTAATTCCATGGGACTGGAAAAGGGAACAACAGAAATGCTTGCATTTTACACATAGCACACACAATTAAAAGTGACATAATTTTAAATGACATATCTGTCTGATGGGGAGAGTGTGAAACCTGGATTGTTCCTGCAGTCAATCCATTAGCAGGTAATACTTCTCAAAGCTCATCCTTACAGTACTACAGCATATGCATTCAACCATGTAGGTCCTTGCACCATGTTTACCATTCCTGCACTTAATTCAGATTGTGGCATTCAGGAAAGCTAATGATTCAACACCTCATTTGTATACTCACAGTGCTCAAGTTATTGTCTAGCTCAAGAACTTGCATCACAGAGGAACAGACACTGTGCATCCTAAACAAAGAATTATTTGTTCTACTTTTTTGTAATCTCTGCCAGAAGAGCAGTGCTGTCAAGCTCAATTGCGCAGCTGATGGCAAAGTATTAGTACATGTGTAATCATATCTTGAGATGTACTTAGAATAGAACTGTGGTGATCTGTGCTGACTTTCATGCAAAGAAGCATATCTGATAGAATACAAAACAGATAAGTGTTAGAGTCATGTTTCAGGTGTCATGATTTACTCATTTGTCATAACAGCTACAGCATGTATGCAAGATGTGTATTATAAAACACAAGAGGGACCAAACATGTTATTGCTGGTGGAAACATGGCTTACATAACAGTTGTGAATCAAAGAGGTTTATTGGATGACACAGAAGTGGTGTGAAGAAGTGGACAGTTGGTGTCAGGAATACAAAGTACTGATATACTGATTAGTTCATGTTTCTTTTCTGCACATATTTGTGTTGTGTTACTGTTTGCTTTATTAGTGTACTTGTTCATGCAAGATCTTTACAAGAGAGGCTTCCTAATATGGAACAAGGACATTAGTATAGTAGCAGGATAACTGTGTGTTAAGAAAAGGTGTAGCCAGCATTTACACCCACAGGAGTCATACAAAACATCCAAAAACAGTATGGCGTACATCTGGACTTGAGAGAATTTCAAGAATAATATACAGACCCAAGTATTATATAAACACACCACATAGGAACTCCTATTTCATAAAGTTCCCATATGACAACAAATTGCAGAAAAGGAGAAAACAAGTGTTACTCTTCATTATCCTCTTGACAACTGTAAGCTGCACATTCAACTCAGCAGCTTGTTTAAAAGTAGATCAACCTGACTAAACATAGCTAAGCACATCAGTGTAAAGGGCAACAGAGTAATGCAGCTGCAGGCAAAAAACTCACAAGATTTTGCCATAATCCGTATACTTCCATTTATCCACAGCTGCAGTTGGTGCTTGGCAGAATAATGACAGAAGGAGAATAACAGTGTCTCATAACAAAATGTAGCCAACAGCTACACTTAAAATAATGTACTAAAACAGTCAGTAACACTTAACTAATGCCTGGATTAGGAACTTTGAAAGTAGTCAAGAATCTATTCATACATATGACCATTAGCTCATCACACTACAAAAGAATTACTACTTAATAAAATTTAAATAACACAATTGAAGGGCAGTGACAATTTACTGAAGCAGAAAGGGTGAACAGAGAGAGACAGAAACAGATGGAGAGAGGATAGCAACAACATTTTTGTGAGACATATAGAACCATCTGTATGGTGTGTTAATCTGACTTATTACCTCATTATTAAGTTGTCATGGTCTGTACAATAAATTACTTGACATAAAGAGCAAGAAGGGGAAGGAGAGTGCTACCAGCATTAATGCATAAGCAGGATAGCTTTGGTTTAGTAATTCTCCCTGTTGGGGCTGCAATGTTTTTGCAAATGACTTGTCACACTATTCAAATGGTATGATAATGAAATGTAATTCAGAGAAATACAGACATTTGCAGTTAACTACATTATATGAATATGAAATGTCATGAAATAATAATTTGACCTACAGCTGTAATTGAACCTGTGATAGTATGCAAAAACATCAGTCTATAAATAGGGAAATTAGCTCAACAAATCACAAAGGAACTTCTGCAGCCTTACATCCACCTGTTTAAGAACTGTTACAGTAACTGTGTCTCAGTACTGCCCTTAGTCTGCCTTTACTCCTTCCCATAGAGTAGTGGATTTAAGCATATTTGCAGGAAAATAACCAGACTACTACAGCTGAAATTAAAATCTTCAGCCTTCGCTATAGAAAGTTAAGCAATGTTCACCATCACTCAGTGTTAGTGCACTTTGCCAACCTCCACGCAAATACTGAGGACAAAAAGTGAAGGCTTTTACATGGACCATTTCTGGCCAGCTGTTGTATGTAATTTTATTTTTTGACCAGATTAAATGTGAAAAAATGGGTTGATAGTACAGTTGTGAAAACTGGGGGTAAGCAGAGAGGACACAGGGAAAAGAATACAGGAATTTTCAGGAGATTTGTAGGAGAGTGCCAGAGTTATTCACTTCTTCAGAAAATAAATGTAGACTTGTACAAAGATTTTCATGCCTTTGGAGAGTCACCACACCAGGGATGGGTGACAACAACAAAATAATGTTGCATTGCCAAGTGGACCAAATCAAGTGTGTCAAGAAGACACATATATGAAGTGGAGAGCTATGTATGGGGAATATTGTGTGGGACAGGTGCCCATTTTCTGTATTTTTTTATAGAGAGAGGAATGTTTGGTAAGAGTCGTGTAAATCTCATGGTCAGGTTAGGAAACAGGTGCAGATATGCAAAATATACAATACAGAGATGATGATGGACACAAAAGGTTGGGACACCATGACTGGGGATAGATAGAGGACATCAGAGGGAAACCCACATCCAGCTTGAGATAAGTGAAAATCTAGTATTCACCCTTAGAACTGTCATCACTGCCTCCTGTGTCAGCTGTTTGTGTCATTGTCAAACATGGCATCAGTTTTTCAATCTGATGCAGGACCTTTTTAACCCTGTTGATTTAGGCACTGTGGCCCCTCTCTATTATAACTGCCACCAGCCTGTCAACTCCTGCCAGGTTACAAAATTGCCACCTTCACTCATACTACTGTCATAGGGTACCAGTGCACCAACATCTAGGGCAGAGCTACTGACACAGGTGGAGTATGTAGGGCAGGGATTGTAGAGGCAATACTAATGGGTTGTCAACTCAAAATGCTAAGTGTCTGTACTGTATTCTATGGAGGAATAGTGGGGCCGAGCTGCATTGGCTATTCTACCTCTCTATGCTGTTGGTGAGGGAGATGATAGCATATTATTTTATATTTTTTTCAACACACTTTTTTTCAATACATAAACAAATATGATAATCAACCATTGTACACCTTTGACACAACCAGATATGATGGAAAGATATTAATGTATCATAAAATAAACAAATGTCACTGCTAGGATAGAAAAAAGCATGGCCTTTATTTCCTTATGCTGTATAGGATATATGAATTCACATATAACCATTGCATTTATGATAACTGGATTGTTCCTGACATTCATTACTGATGTTAATATTTTAGAAATACTGTCTTGTAGTAAATAATAATTGCTACTTATGGGTATTGAACCCACACACAGTTAAGCTGGTGTTGTCATTACCTATTGCATGGAGCAAGAGGTATTGGAGAAGGCTTGATATTAAGGTTGAGGTATGCCTGCTCAAGATGCTAGGGAGTGACAGATTGAAAATAATTATCTAGCTTGCAATTGGACCTGGGGCATACTTACCTTGCACCTCTGTGTGTTGAGTTAATCTCTCCTGCTGCCTACACCTTACAGTTTGCTATTTCCTCTGCTGCTGTACAGTAGAAAAAGAAAAAAATATATAAAAACATAATGAATAACTGAGTTGGTTGGCTAGATAACAATGTCATATCATAGTCAGGTTATGGGTCAGTACACTTACACAACTGAGGTGTGTGTGCAATCCTAAATTTGACCTGCTACCAGCTTAGGAGGTCCTGTTTACACTGTTTCAGGTCACTGTAGTGGTGATGACATTGTTCCCCTGTGTGTGGAAAGCCAGTTGCACTGGAGACAGCCTGGGCCAAGTGATTCTAAGCCACAGCTTTATACTGAGACTCTGTATAATATTCCTGTAGTATCTCAGTTTGTGATACTGATGGCAATCTAAATAATATTTATCTAATTTTTCCTTCGGTATTGAACCCTGCTTGTGCACAAATGCAGACGATAAATACATAAAAATATATTAAGAATAATTGAAATATGATCTCTAAACAGGATTTGAACACTGCATCATCTGTCTTAACTCATTACATCCAAGTGATGCCTCCAGGTGCATCTGAAGTTAACTCTTACTGATGCCTCTAGGCAACAAATATTGTTTGTTCATATTTTCATCAATAATTACAAAACCATGCTATGTACAAGGGTTTAATAGATTTCATCATAAAGGTTATGAAATAGCAAACTCAACTGCAGTATTTGACCTCTGTCTAGTGCAAGTAAATAGATATTAACTGTTGTTATGAGATTAATTTATATAGATATACATTTTCACATTTTTCTAAATATCTCAACAACCAGTTAACACAGACAGAACTCCTTAGCCTCATATGAAACCTCTCAGCTAGATTAATAAAAAGTTGCTGACAGTGTGTGGGTAACTTGAGTGGTTGCTAAGCTATTGTAAGTTATTTACAAAATTTTACAAATGTAATAGTACTGTGTTTACTGTGACTTATAAAATTCAGTTTAAGACCTAGAACCTAAAGAATACTACAACTATAAAAATAGTTTGTGCTGAAGAGTTTGCCATGTATACTACTTCCATAATCCTTACAATTCCAGAGATATAAAGATTTGTTTGAAATGTGAGGACATAATTTGATTTTGTGAAAAGGCTTAGACTCCACCCATTGGAAGTTACAGTGCAAAGTTCCTGAGCTCCATTGGAGTGAATGAGTTAATTCTCTCAATTCACTTTATTTACACCTTGTGCCACACAGTTGGGCATCTGTCAGTTGCATTCTCTGCATTTATTAATATCCAGGCTACTGATGGCCATGCACCAATGCCAGGCTTGTTTGTGCTACTGAAAGCAAGCCAAATTAAAATGTTCAGTTTTGTAAGCCATAAAACATGATTGTGTGCTGCTAAGCACACAAATGGGCAAGGTAATATTAAAAAAATACAAAAATTGTTTTGGATAATAATTTCAAGGAACATGAAATGAATCAAAGTGTATATCTAACAATGGACAGAGCTACTAGTGCATTACACTGACACATTCAACCTTCTAACATCTTGCCACATCACTATTATCATTTATGTCTCACAATATCAGGACTGTAGGTAATGCCATGGGACTGGAAAAGGGAACAACAGAAATGCTTGCATTTTACACATAGCACACACAATTAAAAGTGACATCATTTTAAATGACATATCTGTCTGATGGGGAGAGTGTGAAACCTGGATTTTTCCTGCAGTCAATCCATTAGCAGGTAATACTTCTCAAAGCTCATCCTTACAGTACTACAGCATATGCATTCAACCATGTAGGTCCTTACACCATGTTTACCATTCCTGCACTTAATTCAGATTGTGGCATTCAGGAAAGCTAATGATTCAACACCTCATTTGTATACTCACAGTGCTCAGGTCATTGTCTAGCTCAGGAACTTGTATCACAGTGGAAAGACTGTTTCCAGAAAGCTCAATACTGCTAATTGCACTTTGAGGAGATTTATCTACTTTGTAAACTGTTTTCTTGGCAAGCCATGTTGCTATGTTTTACAGAATGTTTTTTGGTTAACATTAATGATGGATTACTATTATTTTATATGTGTGCATTTTCTTTGTCATTACTGTTAGTATAGTCCATGTATGGCAGTTATTTATCTGCAATACAAAATTTGGTAAAGAATGCTACTTGACATAATTGTGTAGGATTTATTTTCTGGGTATTTGACCAGCTATTTCACAAGAGTGTAGCATAGCTTTGTAGCAAGATGAGGTATTTTTACATATATAGCCCAAAAGATGGATTAAGGTTGTGATATCTACCTGGCTGCCCTCCACACCATTGATGATGACACTACAATAGTTTTCTCAATTTCTTCTTGTACAGTGTGAATTAGTATTATTAATGCTGCAATGTATTACACAGTTATACTACTGTTGTGTGCATTACAGAACTGTTATAATTGTTGTTATTTTTATGAATTTAGTGTGTGGGGGTGCTGTCTTAAACTTTGTGTAGTCGTATGGAGCATTACCTTTTCAGTTGCTGTGTGCATGATGGATGCACACATTCATACATAATTGAGTTTACAGCGATACTGTCTCTGTGTTATAAATTTAATTTTGTCACTGTTTTCTGATTCATCTTATACAGAGATATGGTACCCAAAACATCTGTACCATAAAAGCCAGCATTTACTAATGCAGAAAATAAGGTAATTATCCAGGCCTTCCATTGCCATGGAACTTTTCTGTTAGGGAGAGTTACAGGTGACAAATCTGCCCAAGATAAGGATGTGGCAGCAAGTGGTCAACAACAGCAATGCTGTTGGAGGGCATGGGAGAACTTATTTCCAGATTCAACACAGCGCAAGTGATAAGATCACCTCTGCTTGCCATAAAGTGGCTGCAGTTGCGAGACAACAGATGCCTATAGTGGATGGTTCTGCTACCAAACCACCACTGATTGAAACAGATGAATTCCTGTCCACTGTCTAAGATCTGGATAGCTCATCAGAGAGCTCACACAGAATCCTTGATGTTGGTGCTGTCTCCCGCAGAATTTCTAGATACGCAATCTAAAATAATGTAAGTGTCAGTCTATATATCTATACACATATATCTTGTATGTCTGATATATGTAGAGCCAGCAATAAGTATGAGTTAGATGTCAATGTACAAGAGAGACAGAGGAAGATGTTGGGGGAATTCAACTGAACAGTACATTTTTGTATGAGATTATTCTTAATTTGCACATGTAAATGGGGATTATCTATTTCTTATTTCATTTGCTTTGTAATACTTATCAGCCTTCTTTCCTCTTCCTTCCTTCCTTACATACAGAGATACCTGGATTACAATCTGCAAGACTACCCTACACATGGTAAGCACACCAATTTTTAATGTTATAGAAGGTATATTTAGGTCTAACTCAGACTAAACGTATTGCTTTAGCATCTATTATATTTTATTCTGCCTTTCATATAACAAAGTTTGATTATTTTCATTCTCTATTTCTCTCCTTGTTGTGTTTATTTCTTGTTATTATAGGTGATCCTGACAGTGGCACTGTGGAACTCTGACCATAGGATGCCACAGTATCGGTAGCCTCTGCTGATGATGGTGGTGATGAAGAGGCCCAGTATTGGGGTGCAGAGGGTCAGTCTGACACTGAGGTTTGACTCCCACATTCCCTGCCCATATATTGGACACAGTCAGTATGTCTATACATACCCATGACACAGGGCCCTCTGATATAGGACAGGATGATGGTGACACAGTTGATCAGGGTAATATGATTACTCCAGTTGCAGAGCTGATTGATTCTCCCCATAGCCATTGTGAGGGTGTGGTGCTACACAGGATGGTTGGTACAGGTGCTCAGAGGAGACCTGCTGTTCACCCTCCTCCTGATGCTGGTATGTTATTAGGTGCCACCAGATGTATGTGTAGGGCCATAATTGAAGCATAGACATGTTCCATCAGTCCTCAGACTAGTAGCACAAGTACTAAACATCATGCATTCCAGCATGCATGACTCCCTGAACTGTGTAGGTGACTCCTTATACAGGATGAATGACACACTAGATCAGGCACTGTCTGTGATGGAACAACTACTGGGGGAGGGTGGGAATCCTTCAGCCAGAAAGGCACTACATCTTTTGATGTTAGCAGACATGGCCATGCCAGATCCTGCTCCCGTAATGGCACTACTTCCACTGCTCTGTCAGTGATTGTGGTGTCCACACCCAGATGTGGTAGGCCACAGGGTTGTGGTCTTGGATGTAGTCATGATGATAGTTCATCCAGCAGACATCACTCACATTCATGTTGCATCCTGACTTCTAGCCAGGGAACTGTAACCCTGACAGAGGTAGTTATTATGGTCGGGGTGACTATACTGAACTGACTACTCTACCATGCATGTCTCACACCTGTCCAAGATGTCAGTACATAGGGCTACCACAGTGCTTGATTGTGTTCATGCAGATACACACTTACATTGAAAAAAAAACATCCTCATGCCATCTCACACACATTCAAGCTATCTAAACAGTATGTTTGAGTGCTACATATCTCTTATTACTTTAATAAATACATGTGTTTCTTACTTGCACGCACTCACTTCTTTGGTGTCAGCCTTGCCCACCTCTCACCCCCACCCCCCAACCATCCTGTGAAAATGATGATAACTGTTCCCTTGCATGTCTTTTTGACTTAGGGTTGTATATATGTCTGATGCACACAGTGGATAGCTACTGCTAGCTTATTCCCAAGCCTGCATTTATCAATATGTATCGGAGAAGAAAAGGTTTTGATTTCTTGTTCCTACTAATTTGTGAATGATTGTTTATAAAATCGTTGAACCTGATTGTACTTCAGTTAATATCATAAATAAAGCAGTCAAAGTAGTAGGTATTTCAGTCTTGCTTATAGCTATACTTGTGCAAATGATGGTATAATTGACTGGTCCCATGGTTTATAGTGGTCAAGTGAAATGCTTGCTGCCCAGTATTGGGTAGAATACATAGCTGTATAGTGAAATATCAGTCATATAAGCAGTTGCTGACATAAGTGTACACCTCAGACAAATGTTCTGCCTAGGGGCATACAGATATTTCCATATAAGTGCACTCGGTTATATAACATTGTTTTTTTTCCTTACAGGTTTCACTCTTACCTTGTCATTACTGGAGGTAAAAATTGTGTCCTTGGGGGTTGTTCCTGTCCAATGCTATCAGAATGCAGCCATTACATGGTTAAGTAAAGGTTGTGAAGTTTGACAGGCAATAGTTTTCATATTTGTAAGTCTGTGTGATCTTAGGCTTTGAGCTAGGTGAGTATGTCTGCCATACTTTGGCTGTTAGCCACAGCCAGGGCATGCTGTGCATGCCTCCATCTGCCAGGTGGCGGGTCTTCCTCAGACTTCTCATCTGTATCTGCTGATTTTGGCCTTGCTTGTGGTCTTTGAAAGTGTGGCCTTGCCTCTTGCTGTCCCTTTTGAAGCTGTTTCCTGAGAATTATATTGTGCAACATGGCACAGATTGTATTTCTGCAGAAGTGCCTGGGTCATACTGCAGGGCACCTCCTAATGTGTCCAGAGCTGGGTTGGTGACAAATGGAAACCTAGGCAGGGTAATGGATCAGAGCATCCTCACAACAGCCCCCCCAGCCATTCCAGTGTCTCATTACCTGGGTATTTCTCCATAGTTAACATAAGCACTGTTCAAACCTGTCAGTGTGTATACTATTTTTTCTTTACTTAGACAATGATTACAGATATTTAAAACTTTTATTTCAAATTTTATAGCACAAACAATGATAACCATTTGCTAAACAAAGCAATACAGTCTCACAGTGAAAACAGACTTAACATGAACACTAAGCTTCTCTGCCCTTGAAATTCACATTCATTGAAATGGCATTGAAACCCATATTCACAGGAAATGCATCTGGCCAGTGGTGGATTAAGTTCACCTTTGGGCTGTTTTCCAACCACAGGCCCCTTGTACACATTTTTTGGACTATGCATACATGCATGTGCCTTTGATACCCCATCCTGATTGTATTAAATTATACTTCTTGTATAATACAGCACCACTTGTTAGAGCGTGCTTTAAATTTGTAGGTTTGAACATTTTTCCAGTAAACAATGAAACAAAATGTATGACCCAATAATGACAAAGCTACCCATTACAAAACATGTTAACTACAAAAGGCCACTCAAACATCTGTTATTATAATCCATCAATAGCAGTCAATGCACATAATCTCTGCAGAAGTAAAAAGTCATCTGAATAATACCACATTAAAGAGATCTATAACTAATGAAGAGGTTGCTTATGGCAAACAACTTTACATTTCAGCTTTTCATGTACAAATTCAGTGCCTTCTGCTTTAGATTAATGAATTGCACTTTACATTTAAAACAAAAAGTGGCAAGCTAGTGATATTGCAGTATTGAATGATTATCAAACCAACAACAGGTTCATAAGCATCTCAATCAAAGGAGGACACATTTAGGAGTCCAGCATCCCCATCCTCTTTCAAAGGAGTACTGCAGCATCAGTACTTCATCAACATGGTGTGGGAGTAGAACTCACAGCCTTCTACACCAAAGGGAAGTATGCTACCAGATGTGCTACTAACACTTCTTTTAAAATTTAGGGGACAAGCACTGATAATTGCCATTTGCTAAACTAAACCATTACACATTGATCAACAGTAAACTTCTCTTTCCATGAAACCCAACATTCCTTGAAAATGCACAGAAAGTTAACATTCTTTGAAAATGAACAAGGATAAAACAATGAGCAGTAGTCAATGTGAAAGACACTTACCACAAACACACATGAAGTGTATGCTAAAAAAATGAGAAATGCTTGGTTACTGGTTTTCAGCAGTGGGATCTTTGTGTGTGGTAAATGTATTCCTTGAAAATGCACAGAAAGCCAACATTCACTGAAAATGCACAGAAACTGAAATTTCTTTGAAATGCACATAAAGTCAGCAGTCCTTGAAAATGCAGTGGAACTCAACATTGTATGAAAATGCACAGAGGCTCAACATTTTTTAAAAAGGAACTTGGTGATGGCAGTTGGTGTAAAGGATTCAGGCTGACGGCTCCTGTATTTAAAGTACACACACACACGCACACACACACACACACACACACACACACACACACACACACACACACATACACACACACACACACACACACAGGAACACATACCATTTTCTGCATTGTCTGTCTTGAACTCACTCACCTGTTCCCATGTTTGAATATGCATTCCTCTGTTTAGAATGACAACAGGAAAACCACACTCTTAAAAACTCATACTCTGTTCCCATGTTCAAATGTGCATGTGTTGTACTAAAGACACATGCACTGGCTCTACTAAAGACGCACTCTGTGTACATCCTTAAAGAAGAAGAAATTAAAGGTTTGTGGCAGCCCCCAGCCAGTGGGTCCCTTCCTCCAGCAGGTGGGTCCCCCTAAGCCAGTGGGTCATAAGTGACTGCCTAGGTTGCCTACTGCTGGATCCAGCTCTGGATGTGTCTAGTCAGAAGAACCTTGATTTCAGCAATCAAAATGCATGTTCTATGATATTTCTAGTTTGAGAGTGGGCCTAGTTGCATCCTTGCTTGGTGGGGTTGTGTGGGTTTCTCATTGGCATCATGAGCCAGGGCTGCATTGCATAACCTGTATCTCCCACTAAGTACCTCGTTGAAAGTCACGCTCGGAAAACATTGTGTACAGCTCACACGTGTGGCAAATGTGTGAGTCATGAAAACTGCCTGTATTATCCGTACAGACATTGTAGATGATGCCTTGGGCATTATAGACAACCTGACAGTTTATAGAGTGGTATCCTTTTCTGTTGATGTATCTCCTTCCCTGTTCACCGGGTGGGGATTTTATTTGTATGTGTGTGTAATAATCTATGGCCCCTAACAATGTAGGGAAGTGTGCTATTGCATGAAATTCCTGCACTGTTCTTACTCTGTAATGTGGGGTGTATGGGAAACAGATGTTATCCCTTGCATGTTGTAAAATTGCATTTAAAACCGATGTATATATCCCCTGTGAATCTCTGAAAAGTACCAGTAGCTAGTATATGTAATGCTACACATTCCTTTGTGTCCAGAGGGATGATTTCTGCACAATTTCCCTGGGGTCTGAGATGGAAGCGGCAGAGGTTGCATAGTTCCTCTAGTGTTTCCCTGTCACCCCTGCATTACTCAGCAGTTTCTGTATCATGCAGTCAATGATAAGTCAAATGGGGTCTAAACAGCATTTTTCTTCTTGCCTGAGGTCTGGCAGCTGCAGCAGCACCATGATTTAAAACCTGTTGCACATACAGCATAACAATAGCAGCAGCAACCCTAAATTTTTTTTTCTAAGTGTAATTATGCCTGTATTCTAAATGGTTATTGATTCAAGGCAAGAGTGAGCAGTGAGCACTCACTGAACATGATTGCTTTATAGCTTCCTGAATAGCTCCAACAGTTTAGATTGGTTAATTAACATGTAATTGTCTCTTTATGCTTTCAATAGTATATTCTGCCTTTTCCTTTTGTTTTTAGGCTTTATATAATGTATACAGCTTTTTAATGAATACCAGACAGCACTCTGTTGTGTGTATGGGTGCACTGTACTCCCAACAAGATAGCAGCACTGAATGTAGCTGTTAATGAATCAAGAACCATGTCTTTTACAAGTGAAAACTTGCATAGCAGAATTAATATAGCCACCAGGTTACTGTCTCCTGGAGTTATACTTGGTGCATTTCAGTATTTACAGCATTCAAACACACAAAGACTAAGATCAGGAGAAAGTCAAGGTATTCCATTGCACTGTATATGCATGACTGCATCAGATATATTTGTAATCATGTAAAATAAAATGAGATATTCCTCTTGCCTATGTTTGAATATCACTTGTGACTATCAGATATCAGAAAACACTGCTTATGAGAACATCAAGATCATAACGCTGTATATTGTTTTTGCAATAAAACATTTGTTTTCTTTTCTGTTCTTTTTTAATCTTCAATGAGCCAATAAATTTTGACACAATATTATGCAACTGAAAAATGCTTTTCATATATAAAAACAAATAAATGTAAAGTCTATTACTTGAAATTATGTTTTGAAATAAGACTCAGGCAGTTCAAATCTAATTGATCAATATTCAAACATGAATTTCCTTTATAATTTTTAATTCTGACTTCAAATGAAGTTGTAAAATCCACAACTAATTCATAAAAGTTTTTTTGCTGATTTTAAAGTATTTTAACTTACTTTGCAATAAGCTTATATATTGGTTCAATAGTTGACGCCCCTCTTGAAAGCCAAATTGCATCTGAGCATTTATATTTCTTGGATTACTATCATATTTGTGAGTACACCAAAGCCATTATTTAAAGCCTTTATTATCGAGGAATAAAGGTGTAGAAGATATAATTAGTAAATAGAAAATAGTGACTGTATGCTGCAGCTGAAATATAATTCTTGGCAATATAAACATCAATAGTGCAATGAAACAGTCATTTTCAATAGTGCAATGAAACAGTCATTTATGTAGCACACCTAACTTTCCAAAGTACAAATAAACATCTTCTTGTATTTTTGCAGGAGGCAAGGCACCTGCACCCCCATGTGGGGAGCTGCGCCCTGTATACCCCTACTAATCATGTTATCAGGTCTATATTAGAAGATCAAAACACCAAAAGAATGAACACTCTTTACTTGAATGCTAATATCGAAACCACACAATATCAAATGTACGGAACAGCGATTTTTTTTCCCAGGGAAAAAAATCACTGCTCCAAAAAAAAAAAAAAATCCAAAGTCAAAATAAAGTGGGGGGGCTTCACCCCCACCCCCCTACATAAATATACCAACTACAAGATTGCACTACAGTGGAGGAAATGCAAAGTCCCAACAACAGCCCAGTAATTTTGTTTCCCTGGGAAAAAAATTGCTGTTCCATTCTTTCAATATTGTGTGCTTTTGAGTATTAGTGTGCAATTAAAGAGCATTCACTCTTCTGAAGTTTCTTTGTTCTGATATAGACCCATACTTACCAGATCTGAGATCACACTAGAGTGGAAAAAGGACAAACTCCTTGAATCCTAGTATTTAGCGATCTCATAAAAAAATTTAATGATCTTTACACTCAATGCAGAAAAAAGAAAAAGCATTTTTGATTGCATACAGCAAAGCAGACTGAACTCCTAATAGGTTCATACTAGGCTATACTAGGCTATCTGCCCTAGGGCATTTATAAGCCTAGCCAGAGTGTGTTTGGCTTTTGCCACCCATTTTAAATGAATTTTGCTATGCCCTTTTTTGAGGTTAGTATACTGTGCCTCTGTCTAACAGTGACACAGAAGTGATACCCGGGGTAAACCTATGATCTCCCATCCACTCATCAAGATTCCTCTTGAACAGAGTCAATGAGGGACTCTGCCTAACCTGGACTGGGATTTTATTCCAGAGTGAAGGGAGCCTCTGGGTTATGAATCTGTCCCTCCAGCATGTCCTATTTATTTCAGTGCTGAGGTTCAAGTCTCTCGAGCGCATAGCTCGATGGGATTTGGATTTTCTGAGGTGCAGCATGTCCATTAATTCCGGGTTGGACATCGCTTTATACGTCAGGCACAGATCACCTCTGAGCAGGCAGTATGCCACTGAGTAGAGTTGGAGTTTCTTTAACCGGGCAGCATATGGTATCTGTTTGAGCCATTTGATCCTCTTGGTAAGATACTGTTGGGGTCTTTCCAGTTGCTGCAGGTGTCTGGTAAGGTACATCCCAAAAGGGGCATTGTACTCAATTATGGGTCTGATGAGGGATGAGTAAAGAGGCATGATGACCTCCCCTGACCTAGATGTGAATCCCTTCATGATTAGGTGGGCAATATTAAATGTTTTTCTAACCACTTTGGCCACGTGGTTTTCAAATGAGAGACTGCTATTAACTTGGGTCCCCAGGTCCCTAATTACTTCTTCCGTACTTAATGGATTACCACCTGTGTGGTAATTTGTGGGCACTTTGTTTTTGCCAAAGAGGATGACTATACACTTTTTGGCATTTAGCTTGAGGCCATGGCTCTGGCACCAGTTGTCTGTTTCTATGAGGCCCTTTTGGAGGATGCTTGTGTCAGCTGGAGAGTCAATTATGGTGCCTAGTTTGCAGTCATCTGCAAACTTGGTCAGCCACAGTCCTTCCGTGTTGGCCTGTACCTGCGAGAAATATATACCAAACAAGAGCTTAAACTGTTTTTTTAGCTGTTTGCTGCATTATTTTAAAATCTGCACTTAAAGTTACGTTTTAGTCGAATTTGATCGAGAGTTTGTTTGTTTGTTTGTATAATTTAACTGTTGAGGCTGCCCACTAAAGTGTGCTAGCCTGTGTAACTGATTTATCACTGTTTCTGCATTTTCTGTGTGTTTCTATCAAAAAAAAAAAACAAAAAAAAATCCTTGTTTTCCCGCCTCTCCTCGACTAGTTTAGATCAGTTTACAGGCATTGCTGTATTCTGGGCTGTGGTGTAGTTCCTGTGTTGTCCATTACCTTACTTGGATAGAAGGAAGTTTCTTTGCTCACCAGTGGGAGTGGGGAGCCTTGAGCAGCCTACCTGTCCCTGTAGGAAGTGACCTCAGCACAAGAGCTGTAGTAATTGGTTGTTTTGGACCATTTCTAGCTCTTTTGTAGTTCCCTGTTTAAAATCCGCCTCTGGGCATTTTTGCGCGGTTGTGCGCATAGCACAGCGCCGGTTAAACAAGGTTAAACTTCTTCTGGCTCCTCCAAGTCTGCTCTTCAAATTTTCCCTTAAGGAAGCTCTCCTCTTAGTATAATCAGACTACTCGCTATACTATAAGCCTAGCACTTGTTCTCAAAACTTCTCTACTAAGTAAGCACTCTCGTACTAAGTAAAGCACTACATCCACCTACCACCCCTGTGAATATCCACTTCCCTTAAAGGCACAGCACTCCCTTGTACTGTTCTAGCATGTCGAGTGGTAGATTACTGGCGTCCTCTCCAGTTCAGCTGGTTAATCTAGGTATCTTGAGACAATGCTACAATTGTCTCATGTACACAGACAACCCTCTCCTCCTCCCAACAAAGACAAATACATGTGAGAGATGCAACTATATAGCCAAACTGGAGGCTGAACTCTCTCAACTCAGGGCTGGCATGACCAGACAGGAGGAGATGGTAACCACACACACAACAAACCCAGTCCCACATAGACCTACCACAACTGCAAACCAAACACATAAAAACACAAAGACATACTCGGAGGCTTTAATAAAAAACTTACCAAAACAACAGAGGCTCCCAAAGCAGACATCCAAAAATCCACCACCTCAAAACAAAACACATGCAACACATACTTCAATAAATCAGTGTGTCAACCAATCACAGCCCTTAAGGCCAAACACCATGCCTGATACACTAGTAATACGTGACTCTATAGTCAGACACACTGATGTCCCGCTTACCAGGCTGAACAAGGAGAGGGTGACTGTGAGCTGCCTATCATGAGCTAGGATCCACCACATAACACACACACTCAGGTCACTCCAAAGCAAGTACAAATATGCCTCTGTCATTGTCCATGCTGGCATGAATGACCTGAGACGTACCTTCCTGGACTACATGAAAAGAGACATAGAAGAGCTCTCCGATTATGTAGCCCAGGCTGGTATGACCCTGACCCTGAGCAGCATCTTGCCCTCACCAAGAATGATGCCACAATACAAAGACAAGATGATCAGTTTTAACAATTGGCTTAAGTACTGGTGTCATTCTAAGGGGATCCAATGTCTGTCTGCCTGGGATGACATGTTGGACAAGCCACGCCTCTTCGCAAGGAATGGCTTACACCTGTCACCACTGGGCTTCCGGATATTGGCTAAGGCTCTTGCCACCCCCATAGTGCCTTTTTTAGGCAAGGCTCAAAAGACAAAATCACCTCCTTAGAAAACAAAAATGGAAAAAAACTAAGGGTAATGCTGCTCAATGCCAGAAGTCCAAATCTCAAGATGCAGGCACTTGATGCACTCCTCAGCATGGAGAACATAGACATCTGTGCAGTAACTGAAACCTGGTTCAAGGCTCCTGAGAGCACCCCAGCACTACCAGGCTATACCTCGTATCATGCTTTTCGGCCCCAAAACCCGGGCCGAACCACAAAGGGAGGGGGAGTGTCCATATTCATCAAGGACACCCACACCTCCAGGTTAGTAGCAACACATGAAGCATCAGAGACCATACAGGTGCAACTAACCATAGGAAAAACTGCTATACAACTGGTAGCATGTTACAGACCACCCTCCCAATCTCAGGAACTCCACTCAGCCTTCCTGAAGACATTGGAGAATATGAATGTATCACAAAATACCATCATACTGGGAGACTTCAACTACCCAAACATAGATTGGGTACATTATACTAGCCCTAACACCCTAGCCCAAAGGTTCCTGGAATTCATAAATTCAAATGCACTGGAACAACTAGTCACCTCTCCCACTAGGGGAGATAATATACTAGACCTGATCATCACAAACATGGGGACAAAATGCTCCATACCGGAGGTTTACCCCTCACTAGTGAGATCTGACCACAAACTAATCACCCTGGATATACATATCCCACCTCCACCCCCAGCACAAAAGACCACAGTGAAAAACTTCTCAAAAGCAGACTTCACTCTTCTTAAGACTGAGATGGTATCCTTTAAGCCCACTGGGCCAGTGGATACCACATCCCACAATGTCAAATCCTTCACAAATGCTTTCTATGGACATCTCCAAGAATGCATGGATCATGCAATCCCAAATAAATCCAAGTCCCTCGCCACCAAATGCAAGTGTCCTGTCTGGTGGACCTCAGCCATTAACAAATTGTATAACAAAAGAAGGAAGCTACTGCACGTCAGAGCAAAGTCCCATAAAGGGAAGACATCTCTGATCAACATTAGCAGAAAACTACGCTCTCTCATAAAAACTTCCAAGGCCAACTTTGAGAGAAAAATTGCTAAGGACACTAAAGATAACCACAAAGCCTTCTTCAGCTATGTTAGAAACCTGGGTGGAAACCCTCAGATATGCTCAGAGTTAGTTCACAACAACAAAAAATACACTGAACCCACAGATATTGCCAACATTCTGGCTGACAGGTTCAGTGCAAATTTCTCCCCTCCCTCACCCCCAAAAGAAGAAATACTTATCCCAACTGAATGTAATCTCCCTGTCATCTCAGATGTCCAAGTGAGAACCGCCCTCAACAAAGCTAAAAACACAGCATCAATGGGACCTGACGGTATCCCGGGTTGTGTGCTACGTGAACTCCAAGAGCAGCTAAACCCGCACATAAAAATTCTATTTAACCGTAGCCTTACTACAGGATATGTACCTGAACACTGGCGTACAGCAACAGTGGTGCTTGATATTAAGCTTGAGGTATGCCTGCTCAAGATGCTAGGGAGTGACAGATTGAAAGTAATTATCTAGCTTGCAATTGGACCTGGGGCATACTTACCTTGCACCTCTGTGTGTCTGTGTCATTGTCAAACATGGCATCAGTTTTGCAGTCTGATGCAGGACCTTTTTAACCCTGTTGATTTAGGCACTGAAGCCCCTCTCTATTATAACCGCCACAAGCCTATCAACTCCTGCCAGGTTACAAAATTGCCACCTTCACTGATACTACTGTCAGAGGATACCACTGCACCAACATCTGGGGCAGAGCTACTGACACAGGTGGAGTATGTATGGCATAGATTGTGGAGGCAATACTAATGGGTTGTCAACTCAAAATGCTAAGTGTCTGTACTGTCATCTATGGAGGAATAGTGGGGTCGAGCTGCATTGGCTATTCTACCTCTCTATGCTGTTGGTGAGGGAGATGATAGCACATTATTTTATATTTTTTTCAACACACTTTTTTCAATACATAAACAAATATGATAATCAACCATTGTACACCTTTGACACAACCAGATATGATGGAAAGATATTAATGTATCATAAAATAAACAAATGTCATTGCTAGTATAGAAGAAAGCATGGCCTTTATTTCCTTATGCTGTATAGGATATATGAATTCACATATAACCATTGCACTTATGATAACTGGATTGTTCCTGACATTCATTACTGATGTTAATATTTTAGAAATACTGTCTTGTAGTAAAAAATTATTGCTACTTATGGGTATTGAACCCACACACAGTTAAGCTGGTGTTGTCATTACCTACTGCATGGAGCAAGAGGTATTGGAGAAGGCTTGATATTAAGCTTGAGGTATGCCTGCTCAAGATGCTAGGGAGTGACAGATTGAAAATAATTATCTAGCTTGCAATTGGACCTGGGGCATACTTACCTTGCACCTCTGTGTGTTGAGTTAATCTCTCCTGCTGCCTGCACCTCACAGTTTGCTGCTATTTCCTCTGCTGCTGTACAGTAGAAAAAGAAAAAACATATATAAAAACATAATGAATAACTGAGTTGGTTGGCTAGATAATAATGTCATATCATAATCAGGTTATGGGTCAGTACACTTACACAACTGAGGGGTGTTTGCAATCCTGAATTTGACCTGCTACCAACTTAGGAGGTCCTGTTTACACTGTTTCAGGTCACTGTAGTGGTGATGACATTGTTCCCCTGTGTGTGGAAAGCCAGTTGCACTGGAGACAGCCCAGGCCAAGCGATTCTAAGCCACAGCTTTATACTGAGACTCTGTATAATATTCCTGCAGTATCTCAGTTTGTGATACTGATGGCAATCTAAGTAATATTTATCTCATTTTTCCTTCGGTAGTGAACCCTGCTTGTGCACAAATGCAGATTATAAATACATAAAATATATTAAGAATTATTGAAATATGATCTCTAAACAGGATTTGAACACTGCATAATCTGTCTTAACTATTACATCCAAGTGATGCCTCCAGGTGCATCTGAAGTTAACTCTTACTGATGCCTCTAGGCAACAAATATTGTTTGTTCATATTTTCATCAATAATTATAAAACCATGCTATGTACAAGGGTTTAATAGATTTCATCATAAAGGTTATGAAATAGCAAACTCAACTGCAGTATTTGACCTCTGTCTAGTGCAGGTAAGTAGATATTAACTGTTGTTATGAGATTAATTTATATAGATATTCATTTTCACATTTTTCTAAATATCTCAACAACCAAATAACACAGACAGAACTCCTTAGCCTCATATGAAACCTCTCAGCTAGATTAATAAAAAGTTGCTGACAGTGTGTGGGTAACTTGAGTGGTTGCTAAGCTATTGTAAGTTATTTACAAAATATTACAAATGTAATAGTACTTTGTTTACTGTGACTTATAAAATTCAGTTTAAGACCTAGAACCTAAAGAATACTACAACTATAAAAGTAGTTTGTGCTGAAGAGTTTGCCATTTATACTACTTCTATAATCCTTACAATTCCAGAGATATAAAGATTTGTTTGAAATGCGAGGACATAATTTGTTTTTGTGAAAAGGCTTAGACTCCACCCATTGGAAGTTACAGTGCAAAGTTCCTGAGCTCCATTGGAGTGAATGAGTTAATTCTCTCAATTCACTTTATTTACACCTTGTGCCACACAGTTGGGCATCTGTCAGTTGCATTCTCTGCATTTATTAATATCCAGGCTGCTGATGGCCATGCACCAATGCCAGGCTTGTTTGTGCTACTGAAAGCAAGCCAAATTAAAATTTTCAGTTTTTTTAAGCCATAAAACATGATTGTGTGCTGCTAAGCACACAAGTGGACAAGGTGATATTAAAAAAATACAAAAATTGTTTTGGATAATAATTTCAAGGAACATGAAATGAATCAAAGTGTATATCTAACAATGGGCAGAGCTACTAGTGCATTACACTGACACATTCAACCTTCTAACATCTTGCCACATCACTATTATAATTTATGTCTCACAATATCAGGACTTTAGGTAATGCCATGGGACTGGAAAAGTGAACAACAGAAATGATTGAATTTTACACATAGCACACACAATTAAAAGTGACATAATTTTAAATGACATATCTGTCTGATGGGTTTACTCAGTACTGAGATTACTTAAGTTTCCCACCTCAACACATTCATATATCAAAATAAGTGTTGATATTTATTATGACCTCCCTCAGTGAAATGATCTGTAAACAGGGTGCAAACCCTGCATCAAATGTATTATTTCTCTAGGGTCACTTAATATATACCTTATGCTACAAAGATAAGTAACTGACAGGTTGAAGTTCTTCACTCAGTATTGTCCAGAGTGCTGAGAAAAGCACACGTGTTACTCTGAATTATTCTACTGAAGGCATTCCAAATTATTATTTTTTTCAGTTTTTACATTGGGAAGTGAACTGCTGTTCATTGCTACTGACTTCTGCCAGTCAACAGAGTACAATGCCAAACATCATTCTGATGTTTCCTCAGCTTTGTTATCTTACAACAGTAACTTGTATGGACTTGAACCATCAAACTAGGGTATTAAGAACAATTATTTCAGATTATTTCCCATATTTACCACAGACAAAGACATTGACAAAGTGTGACATTTTATCAAGTCACATGAAAGTGCAACAGAAACAAGTTCTCAAAGTTTTCCTTTTTCATGTGCCAGTATTTAGGGTACCTCATTCCCCTATATACATGCATTTCTAACAGCGATGCTATCTCATTTTTGTTGCATATGGTATGGGTATCAGTGAGTAATACAATCACTTGAATATAGACAATATTACTTAGTTAGAGGCAGTAACTGTAAATCAGTATTTGAATATTGGGAATTTTTCTTTCCTAACTCAGTCAATGTACTTTCAGACTTTTTAGTAATTCTCTTCTCCCTCATACACCCCCAGTAAGTGTACATCAAAGAGGAGAGAGTGTGAAACCTGGATTGTTCCTGCAGTCAAGCCATTAGCAGGTAATACTTCTCAAAGCTCATCCTTACAGTACTACAGCATATGCATTCAACCATGTAGGTCCTTACACCATGTTTACCATTCCTGCACTTAATTCAGATTGTGGCATTCAGGAAAGCTAATGATTTAACACCTCATTTGTATACTCACAGTGCTCAGGTCATTGTCTAGCTCAGGAACTTGTATCACAGTGGGAAGACTGTTTCCAGAAAGCTCAATACTGCTAATTGCACTTTGAGGAGATTTATCTACTTAACTGTTTTCTTGGCAAGCCATGTTGCTATGTTTTACAGAATGTTTTTTTGTTTAACATTAATGATGGATTACTAGTATCTTATATGTGTGCATTTTCTTTGTCATTACTGTTAATATAGTCCATGTATGGCAGTTATTTATCTGCAATACAAAATTTGGTAAAGAATGTTACTTGACATAATTGTGTAGGATTTATTTTATGGGTATTTGACCAGCTATTCACAAGAGTGTAGCATAGCTTTCTAGCAAGATGAGGAATTTTTACATATATAGCCCAAAAGATGGATTAAGGTTGTGATATTTACCTGGCGTTCCTCCACACCATTGATGATGACTCTACAATAGTTTTCTCAATTTCTTCTTGTACAGTGGGAATTAGTATTATTAGTGCTGCAATGTATTACACAGTTATACTACTGTTCTGTGCATTACAGAACTGTTATAATTGTTATTATTTTTATGAATTTAGTGTGTGGGGGCGCTGTCTTAACCTTTGTGCAGTCATATGGAGCATTACCTTTTCAGTTGCTGTGTGCATGATGGATACACACATTCATACATAATTGAGTTTACAGCCATACTGTCTCTGTGTTATAAATTTAATTTTGTCACTGTTTTCTGATTCATCTTATACAGGGATATGGTACCCAAAACATATGTACCATAAGAGCCACCATTTACTAATGCAGAAAATGAGGTAATTATCCAGGCCTTCCATTGCCATGGAACTTTTCTGTTAGGGAGAGTTACAGGTGACAAATCTGCCCAATATAAGGATGTGGCAGCAAGTGGTCAACAACAGCAATGCTGTTGGAGGGCATGGGAGAGCTTATTTCCAGATTCAACACAGCGCAAATGATAAGATCATCTCTGCTTGCCATAAAGTGGCTGCAGTTGTGAGACAACAGGTGGCTACAGTGAATGGTTCTGCTATCAACCACCACTGATTGAAACAGATGAATTCCTGTCACTGTCTAAGATCTGGATAGCTCATAAGAGAGCTCACACAGAATCCTTGATGTTGGTGCTGTCTCCCGCAGAATTTCTAGATATGCAAACTAAAATAATGTAAGTGTCAGTCCATATATCTATACACATATATCTTGTATGTCTGATATACCTAGAGCCAGCAATAAGTATGTGTTAGATGTTAATGTACAAGAGAGATAGAGGAAGATGTTGGGGGAATTCAACTTGACAGTACATTTTTGTATGAGATTATTCTTAATTTGCACATGTAAATGGGGATTATCTGTTTCTTATTTTATTTGCTTTGTAATACTTATCAGCCTTCTTTCCTCTTCCTTCCTTCCTTACATACAGGGATACCTGGATTACAGTCTGCAAGACCACCCTACACATGGTAAGCACACCGATTTTTAATGTTATAGAAGGTAGATTTAGGTCTAACTCAGACTAAACGTTGTATTGCTTTAACATCTAAATATTTTATTCTGCCTTTCATATAACAAAGTTTGATTCTTTTCATTCTCTGTTTCTCTCCTTGTTGTGTTTATTTCTTGTTATCATAGGTGATCCTGACAGTGGCACTGTGGAACTCTGACCATAGGATGTCACAGTATTGGTAGCCTCTGATGATGATGGTGGTGATGAAGACGCCCAGTATTGGGGTGCAGAGAGTCAGTCTGACACTGAGGTTTTGGCTCCCACATTCCCTGCCCATATATTGGACACAGTCAGTACATCTATACATACCCATGACACAGGGCCCTCTGATATAGGACAGGATGATGGTGACACAGTTGATCAGGGTAATGTGATTACTCCAGTTGCAGAGCTGATTGATTCCCCCATAGCCATTGTGAGGGTGAGGTGCTACACAGGATGGTTGGTACAGGTGCTCAGAGGAGACCTGCTGTTCACCCTCTTCCTGATGCTGGTATGTTATTAGGTGCCACCAGATGTATGTGTAGGGCCATAATTGAGGCATAGACATGTTCCATCAGTCCTCAGACTAGTAGCGTGAGTACTAAACATCATGCATTCCAGCATGCATGACTCCCTGAACTGTGTAGGTGACTCCTTATACAGGATGAATGACACACTAGATCAGGCACTGTCTGTGATGGAACATCTGGTGGGGGAGGGTGGGAATCCTTCAGCCAGAAAGATGCTACATCTTTTGATGTTAGCAGACATGGCCATGCCAGATCCTGCTCCCGTAGTGGCACTACTTCCACTGCTCTGTCAGTGATTGTGGTGTCCACACCCAGATGTGGTAGGCCACAGGGTTGTGGTCTTGGATGTAGTCATGATGATAGTTCATCCAGCAGACATCACTCACATTCATGTTGCACCCTGACTTATAGCAAGGGAACTGTAACCGTGACAGAGGTAGTTATTATGGTCGGGGTGACTATTCTGAACTGACTACTCTACCATGCATGTCTCACACCTGTCCAAGATGTCAGGACATAGTGCTACCACAGTGCTTGATTGTGTTCATGCAGATACACACTCACATTGAAAAAAAAACATCCTCATGCCATCTCACACACATTCAAGCTATCTAAACAGTATGTTTGAGTGCTATATATCTCTTATTACTTTAATAAATACATGTGTTTCTTACTTGCACACACTCACTTCTTTGGTGTCAGCCTTGCACACCTCTCACCCCCCACCCCCCAACCATCCTGTGAAAATGATGATAACTGTTCAATTGCACATATTTTTGACTTAGGGTTGTATATATGTCTGATGCACACAGTGGATAGCTACTGCTAGCTTACTCCCAAGCTTGCATTTATCAATATGTATTGGAGAAGAAAAGGTTCTGATTTCTTGTTCCTACTCATTTGTGAATGATTGTTTATATAATCATTGAACCTTATTGTACTTCAGTTAGTATCATAAGTAAAGTAGTCAAAGTAGTAAGTATTTCAGTCTTGCTTATAGCTATACTTGTGAAAATGATGGTATAATTAACTGGTTCCATGGTTTATAGTGGTCAAGTGAAATGTTTGATGCCCAGTATTGGTTAGAATACATAGCTGTATAGTGAAATATCAGTCATATAAGCTGTTGCTGACATAAGTGTACACCTCAGACAAATGTTCTGCCTAGGGGCATATAGATATTTCCATATAAGTGCACTCGGTTATATAACATTGCTTTTTTTCCTTACAGGTTTCACACTTACCTTGTCATTACTGGAGGTACAAATTGTGTCCTTGGGGGTTGTTCCTGTCCAATGCTATCAGAATGCAGCCATTACATAGTTAAGTAAAGGTTGTGAAGTTTGACAGGCAATAGTGTTCATATTTGTAAGTCTGTGCCATCTTAGGCTTTGAGCTAGGTGAGTATGTCTGCCATACTTTGGCTGTTAGCCACAGCCAGGCCATGCTGTGCATGCCTCCATCTGCCAGGTGGCGGTTCTTCCTCAGACTCCTCATCTGTATCTGCTGATTTTGGTTATGCTTGTGGTCCTTGAAAGTGTGGCCTTGCCTCTTGCTGTCCCTTTGGAAGCTGTTTCCTGAGAATTATATTGTGCAACATGGCACAGATTGTGAGTATTTCTGCAGAAGTGCCTGGGTCATACTGCAGGACACCTCCTGATGTGTCCAGAGCTGGGTTGGGGTCAAATGGGACCCTAGGCAGGGTAATGGATCAGAGCATCCTCACAACAGCCCCCCCCCCCAGCCATTCCAGTGTCTCATTACCTGGGTATTTCTCCATAGTTAACATAAGCACTGTTCAAACCTGTCAGTGTGCATACTATTTTCTTCTTTACTTAGACAATGATTACAGATATTTAAAACTTTTATTTCAAATTTTATAGCATAAACAATGATAACCATTTGCTAAACAAAGCAATACAGTCTCACAGTGAAAACAGACTTAACATGAACACTAAGCTTCTCTGCCCTTGAAATTCACATTCATTGAAATGGCATTGAAACCCATATTCACAGGAAATGCATCTGGCCAGTGGTGGATTAAGTTCACTTTTGGGCTGTTTTCCAACCACAGGCCCCTTGTACAGTTTTTGGACTATGCATACATGCATGTGCCTTGGATACCCCATCCTGATTGTATTCAATTATACTTCTTGTATAATACAGCACCACTTGTTAGAGCATGTTTTAAATTTGTAGGTTTGAACATTTTTTCCAGTAAACAATGAAACAAAATGTATGACCCAATAATGACAAAGCTACCCATTACAGAACATGTTAACCACAAAAGGCCACTCAAACTTCTGTTATTATAATCCACCAATAGCAGTCAATGCACATAATATCTGCAGAAGTAAAAAGTCATCTGAATAATTCCACAGTAAAGAGATCTATAACTAATGAAGAGGTTGCTTATGGCAAACATCTTTACATTTCAGCTTTTCATGTACAAATTCAGTGCCTGTTGCTTTAGATTAATGAATTGCACTTTACATTTAAAACAAAAACTGGTAAGCTAGTAATATTGCAATAGGGAATGGTTATCAAACCAGCAACAGGTTCATAAGCATCTCATCCAAAGGAGGACATAGGAGTCTAGCATCCCAATCCTCTTTCAAAGGAGTACTGCAGCATCAGTACTTCATCAACATGGTGTGGGAATAGAACCCACAGCCTCCTACACCAAAGGGAAGTATGCTACCAGATGTGCTACTAACACTGCTTTTAAAATTTGGTACAAGCACTGATAATTGCCATTTGCTAAACTAAACCATTACACATTGATCAACAGTAAAATTCTCTTTCCATGAAACCCAACATTCCTTGAAAATGCACAGAAAGTTAACATTCTTTGAAAATGAACAAGGATAAAACAATGAGCAGTAGTCAATGTGAAAGACACTTACCACAAACACACATGAAGTGTATGCTAAAAAAAACTGAGAAATGCTTGGTTACTGGTTTTCAGCAGTGGGATCTTCATGTGTGGTAAATGTATTCCTTGAAAATGCACAGAAAGCCAACATTCACTGAAAATGCACAGAAACTGAAAATTCTTTGAAATGCACATAAAGGCAGCAGTCCTTGAAAATGCAGTGGAACTCAACATTGTATGAAAATGCACAGAAGCTCAACATTTTTTAAAAAGGAACTTGATGATGGCAGTTGGTGTAAAGGATTCAGGCTGATGGCTCCTGTATTTAAAGTACACACACACACACACACACACACACACACACACACACACACACACAGAAACACATACCATTTTCTGCATTGTCTGTCTTGAACTCACTCACCTATTCCCATGTTTGAATATGCATTCCTCTGCTTAGAATGACAACAGGAAAACCACACTCTTAAAACTTCATACTCTGTTCCCATGTTCAAATGTGCATGTGTCATACTAAAGACACATGCACTGGCTCTACTAAAGACAAACTCTGTGTGCATCCTTAAAGAAGAAGAAATTAAAGGTTTGTGGCAGCCCCCAGCCAGTGGGTCCCTTCCTCCAGCAGGTGGGCCCCCTTAAGCCAATGGGTCATAAGTGACTGCCTAGGTTGCCTACTGCTGGATCCAGCTCTGGATGTGTCTAGGCAGCAGAACCTTGATTTGAGCAATCAAAATGCATGTTCTATGATATTTCCAGTTTGAGAGTGGGCCTAGTTGTATCCTTGCTTGGCGGGGTTGTGTGGGTTTCTCAATGGCGTCATGAGCCAGGGCTTCAGTGCATAACCTGTATCCCCCACTAAGTACCTCGTGGAAAGTCACGCTTGGAAAACTTTGTGTACAGCTCACAGGTGTGGCAAATGTGTGAGTCATGAAAACTGCCTGTATTATCTGTACAGACATTGTAGATGATCCCTTGGGCATTATAGACAACCTGACAGTTTATAGAGTGGATCCTTTTCTGTTGATGTATCTCCTTCCCTGTTCACCGGGTGGGGATTTTATTTGTATGTGTGTGTAATAATCTATGGTCCCTAACAATGTTGGGAAGTGTGCTATTGTATGAAATTCATGCACTGTTCTTACTCTGTAATATGGGGTGTATGGGAAACAGATGTTATCCCTTGCATGTTGTAAAATTGCATTTAAATCTGATGTATATATCCCCTGTGAATCTCTGAAAAGTACCAGTAGCTAGTATATGTAATGCTACACATTCCTTTGTGTCCAGAGGGATGATTTCTCTGCAATTTCCCTGGGGTCTGAGATGGAAGCGGCAGAGGTTGCATAGTTCCTCTAGTGTTTCCCTGTCACCCCTGCATTACTCAGCAGTTTCTGTATCATGCAGTCAATGATAATTCAAATGGGGTCTAAACAGCATTTTTCTTCTTGCCTGAGGTCTGTCAGCTGCAGCAGCACCATGGTTTAAAACCTGTTGCACATACAGCATAACGATAGCAGCAGGAACCCTAACATTTTTTTTCTAAGTGTAATTATGCCTGTATTTTAAATGGTTTTCGATTCAAGGAAAGAATGAGCAGTGAGCACTCACTGAACATGATTGCTTTATAGCTTCCTGAATAGCTCCAACAGTTTAGATTGGTTAATTAACATGCAATTGTCTCTTTATGCTTTCAATAGTATATTCTGCCTTTTCCTTTTGTTTTTAGGCTTTATATAATGTATACAGCTTTTTAATGAATACCAGACAGCACTCTGTTGTGTGTATGGGTGCACTGTACTCCCAACAAGATAGCAGCACTGAATGTAGCTGTTAATGAATTGAGCACCATGTCTTTTACAATTGAAAACTTGCATAGCAGAATTAATATAGCCACCAGGTTACTGTCTCCTGGAGTTATACTTGGTGCATTTCAGTATTTAGAGCATTCAAACACACAAAGACTATGATCAGGAGAAAGTCAAGGTGTTCCATTGCACTGTATATGCAAGACTGCATCAGATATATTTGTAATCATGTAAAATAAAATGAGATATTCCTCTTGCCTATGTTTGAATATCACTTGTGACTATCAGATATCAGAAAACACTGCTTATCAGAACATTAAGATCATAACGCTGTATATTGTTTTTGCAATAAATCATTTTTTTTCTTTTCTGTTCTTTTTTAATTTTTAATGAGCCAATAAATATTGACACAATATTATGCAACTGAAAAAAACAAATAAATGTAAAGTCTATTACTTGAAATTATGTTTTGAAATAAAACTCAGGCAGTTCAAATCTAATTGATCAATATTCAAACATGAATTTCCTTTATAATTTTTAATTCTGACTTCAAATGAAGTTGTAAAATCCACAACTAATTCAAAAAAGTTTTTTTTGCTGATTTTAAAGTATTTTAACTTACTTTGCAATAAGCTTATATATGGGTTTAATAGTTAACGCCCCTCTTGAAAGCCAAATTGCATCTGAGCATTTATATTTCTTGGATTACTATCATATTTGTGAGTACACCAAAGCCATTATTTAAAGCCTTTATTATCGAGGAATAAAGGTGTAGAAGATGTAATTAGTAAATAGAAAATAGTGACTGTATGCCGCAGCTGACATATAATTCTCGGCAATATAAACATCAATAGTGCAATGAAACAGTCATTTTCAATAGTGCAATGAAACAGTCATTTATGTAGCACACCTAACTTTCCAAAGTACAAATAAACATCTTCTTGTATTTTTGCAGGAGGCAAGGCACCTGCACCCCCATGTGGGGAGCTGCGTCCTGTATACCCCTACTAATCATGTTATCAGGTCTATATTAGAAGATCGAAACACCAAAAGAATGAACACTCTTTACTTGAATGCTAATACCCGAAACCACACAATATCAAATGTACGGAACAGCGATTTTTTTTTCCCAGGGAAAAAAATCACTGCTCCAAAAAAAAAAAAAAAAAATCCAAAGACAAAATAAAGTGGGGGGGCTTCACTCCCACCCCCCTACATAAATATACCAACTACAAGATCACACTACAGTGGAGGAAATGCAAAGTCCCAGCAACAGCCCAGTGATTTTGTTTCCCTGGGAAAAAAAATCGCTGTTCCGTTCTTTCAATATTGTGTGCTTTTGAGTATTAGCGTGCAATTAAACAGCATTCACTCTTCTGAAGTTTCTTTGTTCTGATATAGACTCATACTTACCAGATCTGAGATCACACTAGAGTGGAGAAAGGACAAACTCCTTGAATCCTAGTATTTAGCGATCTCATAAAAAAAACACTCAATGCAGAAAAAAGAAAAAGCATTTTTGATTGCATACAGCAAAGCAGACTGAACTCCTAATAGGTTCATACTAGGCTATACTAGGCTATCTGCCCAAGGGCATTTATAAGCCTAGCCAGAGTGTGTTTGGCTTTCGCCACCCATTTTAAATGAATTTTGCTATGCCCTTTTTCAAGGTTAGTATACTGTGCCTCTGTCTAACAGTGACACAGAAGTGATACCCGGGGTAAACCTACGATCTCCCATCCACTCATCAAGATTCCTCTTGAACAGAGTCAATGAGGGACCCTGCCTAACCTGGACTGGGATTTTATTCCAGAGTGAAGGGAGCCTCTGGGTTATGAATCTGTCCCTCCAGCATGTCCTATTTATTTCAGTGCTGAGGTTCAAGTCTCTCGAGCGAGTAGCTCGATGGGATTTGGATTTTCTGAGGTGCAGCATGTCCATTAATTCCGGGTTGGACATCGCTTTATACATCGGGCACAGATCACATCTGAGCAGGCAGTATGCCACTGAGTAGAGCTGGAGTTTCTTTAACCGGGCAGCATATGGCATCTGTTTGAGCCATTTGATCCTCTTGGTAAGGTACTGTTGGGGTCTTTCCAGTTGCTGCAGGTGTCTGGTAAGGTACATCCCAAAAGGGGCATTGCACTCAATTATGGGTCTAGTGAGGATGAGTAAAGAGGCACGATGACCTCCCCTGATCTAGATGTGAATCCCTTCATGATTAGGTGGGCTATATAAAATGTTTTTCTAACCACTTTGGCCACGTGGTTTTCAAATGAGAGACTGCTATCAACTTGGGTCCTCAGGTCCCTAATTACTTCTTCCATACTTAATGGATTACCACCTATGTGGTAATTTGTGGGCACTTTGTTTTTGCCAAAGAGGATGACTATACACTTTTTGGCATTTAGCTTGAGGCCATGGCTCTGGCACCAGTTGTCTGTTTCTATGAGGCCCTTTTGGTCAATGCTTGTGTCGGCTGGAGAGTCGATTATGGTACCTAGTTTGCAGTCATCTGCAAACTTTGTCAGCCACAGTCCTTCCGTGTTGGCCTGTACCTGCGAGAAATATATACCGAACAAGAGCTTAAACTGTTTTTAGCTGTTTGCTGCATTATTTTAAAATCTGCACTTAAAGTTACTTTTTAGTTGAATTTGATCGAAAGTTTGTTTGTTTAATTTAACTGTTGAGGCTGCCCACTAAAGTGTGCTAGCCTGTGTAACTGATTTATCACTGTTTCTGCATTTTCTGTGTGTTTCTATCAAAAAAACAAAAAAATAATCCCTGTTTTCCCGCCTCTCCTCGACTAGTTTAGACCAGTTTACAGGCATTGCTGTATTCTGGGCTGTGGTGTAGTTCCTGTGTTGTCCATTACCTTACTTGGATAGAAGGCAGTTTCTTTGCTCACCAGTGGGAGTGGGAAGCCTTGAGCAGCCTACCTGTCCCTGTAGGAAGTGACCTCAGCACAAGAGCTGTAGTAATTGGTTGTTTTGGACCATTTCTAGCTCTTTTGTAGTTCCCTGTTTAAAATCCGCCTCTGGGCATTTTTTCTGGCTATACTGCTCAGACAAGCTCCTCGTGGTCCTACAGAGTGGTCCTAGCTACAGAGAACTCAGAAAAGTGACTACTTTCTGGATTTAAGTATCTTTTTTTTACTTGGAATAGCTTCTGTAGTGTAACCTGAACAAGCTTAAACTGTTTTTTAGCTGTTTGCTGCATTATTTTAAAATCTGCACTTAAAGTTACTTTTTAGTCAAATTTGATCGAAAGTTTGTTTGTTTGTTTGTTTAATTTAACTGTTGAGGCAAGTGTACTAGCCTGTGTAACTGATTTATCACTGTTTCTGCATTTTCTGTGTGTTTCTATCAAAAAAACAAAAAAAAATCCTTGTTTTCCCACCTCTCCTCGACTAGTTTAGACCAGTTTACAGGCATTGCTGTATTCTGAGCTGTGGTGTAGTTCCTGTGTTGTCCATTACCTTACTTGGATAGAGGGAAGTTTCTTTGCTCACCAGTGGGAGTGGGGAGCCTTGAGCAGCCTACCTGTCCCTGTAGGAAGTGACCTCAGCACAAGAGCTGTAGTAATTGGTTGTTTTGGACCATTTCTAGCTCTTTTGTAGTTCCCTGTTTAAAATCTGCCTCTGGGCGTTTTTGCGCGGTTGTGTGCATAGCGCAGCGCCGGTTAAACAAGGTTAAACTTCTTCTGGCTCCGCCAAGTCTGCTCTTCAAATTTTCCCTTAAGGAAGCTCTACTCTTAGTATAATCAGACTACTCGCTATACTATAAGCCTAGCACTTGTTCTCAAAACTTCTCTACTAAGTAAGCACTCTCATACGAAGTAAAGCACGACATCCACCTACCACCCCTGTGAATATCCACTTCCCTTAAAGGCACAGCACTCCCTTGTACTGTTCTAGCATGTCGAGTGGTAGATTACTGGCGTCCTCTCCAGTTCAGATGGTTAATCTAGGTATCTTGAGACAATGCTACAATTGTCTCATGTACACAGACAACCCTCTCCTCCTCTCAACAAACACAAATACATGTGAGAGATGCAACTATATAGCCAAACTGGAGGCTGAACTCTCTCAACTCAGGGCTGGCATGACCAGACAGGAGGAGATGGTAACCACACACACAACAAACCCAGTCCCACATAGACATACCACAACTGCAAACCAAACACATAGAAACACAAAGACATACTCGGAGGCTCTAATAAAAAACTTACCAAAACAACAGAGGCTCCCAAAGCAGACATCCAAAATCCACCACCTCAAAACAAAACACATGCAACACATACTTCAATAAATCAGTGTGTCAACCAATCACAGCCCTTAAGGCCAAACACCATGCCTGATACACTAGTAATAGGTGACTCTATAGTCAGACACACTGATGTCCCGCTTACCAGGCTGAACAAGGAGAGGGTGACTGTGAGCTGCCTATCGGGAGCTAGGATCCACCACATAACACACGCACTCAGGTCACTCCAAAGCAAGTACAAATATGACTCCGTCATTGTCCATGCTGGCGTGAATGACCTGAGATGTACCTCCCTGGACTACATGAAAAGAGACATAGAGGAGCTCTCCGATTATGTAGCCCAGGCTGGTATGACCCTGACCCTGAGCAGCATCTTGCCCTCACCAAGAATGATGCCACAATACAAAGACAAGATGATCAGCTTTAACAATTGGCTTAAGTACTGGTGTCATTCTAAGGGGATCCAATGTCTGTCTGCCTGGGATGACATGTTGGACAAGCCACGCTGCTTCGCAAGGGATGGCTTACACCTGTCACCACTGGGCTTCCGGATATTGGCTAAGGCTCTTGCCACCCCCATAGTGCCTTTTTTAGGCAAGGCTCAAAAGACAAACCCACCTCCTTAGAAAACAAAAATGGAAAAAACTAAGGGTAATGCTGCTCAATGCCAGAAGTCTAAATCTCAAGATGCAGGCACTCGATGCACTCCTCAGCATGGAGAACATAGACATCTGTGCAGTAACTGAAACCTGGTTCAAGGCTCCTGAGAGCACCCCAGCACTACCAGGCTATACCTCGTATCATGCTTTTCTGTCCCAAAACCTGGGCCGAACCACAAAGGGAGGGGGAGTGTCCATATTCATCAAGGACACCCACACCTCCAGGTTAGTAGCAACACATGAAGCATCAGAGACCATACAGATGCAACTAACCATAGGCAAAACTGCTATACAACTGGTAGCATGTTACAGACCACCCTCCCAATCTCAGGAACTCCACTCAGCCTTCCTGAAGACATTGGAGGATATGAATGTATCACAAAATACCATCATACTGGGAGACTTCAACTACCCAAACATAGATTGGGTACATTATTCTAGCCCTAACACCCTAGCCCAAAGGTTCCTGGAATTCATAAATTCAAATGCACTGGAACAACTAGTCACCTCTCCCACTAGGGGAGATAATATACTAGACCTGATCATCACAAACATGGGGACAAAATGCTCCACACCGGAGGTTTACCCCTCACTAGTGAGATCTGACCACAAACTAATCACCCTGGATATACATATCCCACCTCCACCCCCAGCACAAAAGACCACAGTGAAAAACTTCTCAAAAGCAGACTTCACTCTTCTTAAGACTGAGATGGTATCCTTTAAGCCCACTGGGCCAGTGGATACTACATCCCACAATGCCGAATCCTTCACAAATGCTTTCTATGGACATCTCCAAGAATGCATGGATCATGCAATCCCAAATAAATCCAAGTCCCTCGCCACCAAAGGCAAGCGTCCTGTCTGGTGGACCTCAGCCATTAACAAATTGTATAACAAAAGAAGGAAGCTACTGCACGTCAGAGCAAAGTCCCATAAAGGGAAGACATCTCTGATCAACATTAGCAGAAAACTACGTTCTCTCATAAAAACATCCAAGGCCAACTTTGAGAGAAAAATTGCTAAGGACACTAAAGATAACCACAAAGCCTTCTTCAGCTATGTTAGAAACCTGGGTGGAAACCCTCAGATATGCTCAGAGTTAGTTCACAACAACAAAAAATACACTGAACCCACAGATATTGCCAACATTCTGGCTGACAGGTTCAGTGCAAATTTCTCCCCTCCCTCACCCCCAAAAGAAGAAATACTTATCCCAGCTGAATGTAATCTCCCTGTCATCTCAGATGTCCAAGTGAGAACCGCCCTCAACAAAGCTAAAAACACAGCATCAATGGGACCTGACGGTATCCCTGGTTGCGGGCTACGTAAACTCCAAGAGGAGCTAAACCCGCACATAAAAATGCTATTTAACCTTAGCCTTACTACAGGATATGTACCTGGACACTGGCATACAGCAACAGTGGTCCCACTCCACAAAGGGGGTACCTCTACAGACCCTGGGAACTACCGTCCCATAAGCTTAACCAGCCTGGTCTGCAAAGCTATGGAAAGAATCATTATGGAACTCATAAACAGAGACATAGGGGACCTACAGACACTTGACCCCACCCAGTTCGGCTTTGTAAAGGGCAGATCCTGCCTTTTGAACCTGGTTGACTTTTTCAAAACAGTCACTAGAACCATTGATGAGGGCAAAGCAGTCCATACAGCCTGCCTGGACTTCGCTAAGGCCTTCGACACAATACCCCACTCAGGCATCATAGATAAGCTCAACAGCTTAAACGTAAACCCTTATGTCACTAGATGGGTTGCAAACTGGCTAAAGGACAGAACCCATAAAGTTAAAATCGCTGGAGCAATGTCAGACTCAAAGCCAGTCACAAGTGGTGTCCCACAGGGATCTGTCCTGGGACCCCTCTTGTTTGGCATTTATTTCTCAGATGTTAAAGCAAACATGGGAGGGTTGTGGCTGACAAAGTTCGCAGATGACTGCAAACTAAGCGCCATAGTCGATACACCAGCGGACACATACATCCTACAAAAAGGCCTCACAGAAACAGACAACTGGTGCCGGAGTCACGGCCTTAAACTAAATGCCAAAAAATGTATTGTTTTTCCCAAAGGGGATGACTAAGTAGCCACAAATTATCACATAAACAGCAACCCACTGAGTACGGAAAAATTAATCAGAGACCTAGGGACCCAAGTTGACTGCGACCTCTC
Source organism: Protopterus annectens (assembly GCF_019279795.1). Classification (NCBI taxonomy): domain Eukaryota; kingdom Metazoa; phylum Chordata; order Ceratodontiformes; family Protopteridae; genus Protopterus; species Protopterus annectens. Next base: position 851,539,636 of record NC_056737.1, on the reverse strand, counting down.
ATTTGACACCCACATTGCCAAGCTGGTTAGAAAAACATTCTACCTTGCACACCTCATCATGAAGGGATTCACATCGAGATCCAAGGATGTCATTGTACCCCTATAGTCCTCCCTCATCAGACCCATGATTGAGTACAATGCCCCATTTGGTATGTACCTCACCCGGCATTTGCAACAGCTGGAGAGACCACAAAAGTACCTCACCAAGAGGATCAAGGGTCTCCAACATATGTCTTATTCTGCCAGACTAAAGAAACTTCAGCTCTATTCAGTATCATACCGCCTGCTCAGAGGTGATCTCTGCCTGACGTACAAGGCCATGTCCAATCAGGATCTGATGGACATGCTCCATCTCAAAAAATCCAAATCCATCAGGACCACGAGAGCGAAAGACTTAAACCTCGGCACAAGTATGAATAGGACATGCTGGAGGGATAGATTCATAACCCAGAGGCTTCTCATGCTTTGGAACAAGATCCCAGTTCATATTAGGCATAGCCCCTCACGGACTCTCTTCAAGAGAAATCTTGATGAGTGGATGGGAGATCGTAAGTTTACCCCAGGGGTCACATCTGTGTCCCTGCTAGACAGGGGCATAGTAAATTAATTCTATTATATAAGGGGACCTTCATTGTGTCACTACTAGACAGAGGCACAGTATTCTAAATTTATTCTGTACATTTTTGTACCATTTCATGGGGTGACAAAAGCCACATCACTATGGCTAGGCTTACAAATGCCCCAGGGCAGATAGCCTAGTACTAAACTATGAAACTATGAAACTAAGAGAGGTCCCAGGACTGAGCCTTGTGGGATATCTGGATACCAGGTGCCATATCTAAGAGTTAAAAGAAATTTGAAGAATCTCCACCTAAATATCTATTTTTGATTTGAAAATTTTCCTAGAAATTCCTACTAGGCAAGATGACTTTCTGTTCTTTGTACTTCAGCTTCAAGATGTAATTATTCTAGCAATCAAAGCAGCAATCATTATCTTTTTGGCATTCATAATCACTACAATTAATTGCATATAAACTATCATAACATGTATATCAATCATACATTGCTATTGGTGATAATGAAACAGAAAGAAGCCAGTAACAAATGCAAAACCAAGCATTAATGCAGCTACTACTTGCTTCTGAATTTGACAATCAGAAATACTTTTTTGAAATTCTCACCATGTGATAGACTCATCTTCAGTAATAATGGCTTGAAACAGTGCTTTTTCAACATTAGTGTACTTGCAAATATGAAAGTAAACCTATTTCTTTCCTTAAATTATCAAATCAGTCTATCTTTAATTATGTCATCTAGGATCTTCAAAGAGTTATCTGATAGAACTATTAATCTATACTTGTTCACAACTTCTTCTTTTCATATACATTGTAAATGCAATGTTCTTATCAGGTCTGTGTTAATGTCAGGTGCCATATCTAAGAGTTAAAGGAAATTTAAGAATCTCCACACCTAAATATCTATTTTTGATTTGAAAAATTTCCTAGAAATTCCTTCTAGGCAAGATGACTTTCTGTTCTTTGTACTTCAGCTTCAAGATATAATTATTCTAGCAATCAAAGCAGCAATCATTATCTTTTTGGCATTCATAATCACTACAACTAATTGCATATAAACTATCATAACATGTATACCAATCATACATTGCTATCGATGATTGAGTAACTTGTTCCCCAGGGCTATGCATTATCTGTCATCAAACAGCTTTAGAATTAACCTTAATAAGGGCTAAATCTATTTTCTTCCAATAATTAGCTATAGACTTTGCCTTATTTATTTATTTAATTACTTTCTTATTGCATTAAGAAAACATTATTTTATTTTCATCTCTTGGGTAAACATAAACCACTCTCCTACTATGTGGGTCTTAAAATAAGGTCTTAATTTTCTATTTAGGTTCATAGGTGCATAGGTGTGTACTAAGTTAATGACCACAAGGGCCTTTTTGAAGCCTAGCCATGCATCCTAAATCTCTTACAAGTTCTGGTACCCTTGATAAGTGTAAGTAGGGACTTGGTAGGTGAAACATTTACAAGCAGGGGCCTGGGAGATGAACCATTTACAGGCTGCCTATGCCCATTAGGGACATAAGTGCCAAACCAGGGATGAATTTCCTGTTCCCCATCCAACTGTCCAAGTTTCACTTGAATTAAGTTAGGGAGGAACCTTGCTTTGCATGGGTGGAGAGCCTGTTCCAGAAAAGGGGTAATCTCTGGGATACATACCTGTCTTTCCAGCAGGTCCTATTTATATCACTGGCAAGGTTTAAGTCTTTGGAATGGATAATTCTGGTGCTGTTTGTTGTGCAGATATACAAGATGTCCATCAGAGTGGGGTCTGACAATGCCTTATATTCCAGACATAGATCTCCCCTCAACAGTCTGTAGAAGATAGAATACAGGAACATGATTTGAGGTGATCTGCAAAGGACATGTTACTTATGCCCAGTATTCTTTTAGTAAGTAAGTCTGTGGACATTCTAGTTATTGGATATGCCTAGTTAGGTACACACCAAATGTACTCAATGTCAGATCTGATGAATGCTGAATACAGTGGAACAATTACTTCCTTGGATTTAGATGCCACACTTTTGTTTATAAGTTGCACAACATAAAATTATTTCCTCTCTACTGTAGGCAAGTTATGGTCAAAGGCTAAATTACCATCTGTGTGTGTTCCCAAGTCCCTGACTACTGCATCAACTCTTAGGGGTGTGTTGTAAATAAGATAGGTTCCAAGAGTGGACAACGTCCCAAAGAATACTATTATGCATTTCTTGGCATTTAGTTTTAGTCCATGGCTCTAGCACCAGTTGTTTGTCTGTGTCAGCTCTTCGTGGAGAACATTTGTGTCAGTGGGTGATTCAATGACACTTTCTAATTTACAGTCATCTGCAAATTTAGTCAGCCAGAGGACATTGACTGTGGCCTTAACTTCAGTGAAATAAATGCCGAAAATGAGCAGTCAAACGACCAATCCCCGAGGGACATAATTTCTTATTGTCCTCTTTTTAGAGGTGGGATCCCCAATTCTAACTTCATGGGTTGTGTCTGTAAGCCAACTGGCTATCCACTGGGTGATATAATGATTTGTATCTAACCTGTTAAGTTTGCCAACAATGCCCGAGTGGGGGATTGTGTCAAATGCCTTGACCAGGCCAAGGTATACAGTGTGAACCATTTTGCTCTCATCCATTGCATTAGTGACCTTCTCAAAGAAGTCCACCAGGCTGAGTAGGTATGACCTGCCCTTGATGGAAACAAAACTGGGTTGGGTCCAGTGTCTAGAGGTTTTCTATGTTATTACTGATCATTTCCATGATAATTATTTCTAATTTGCGCTTGGCTAGTGTACACTGATAATCACACCAGGCAATATTTTTTGTGGTCCACAGGTATTGCCCAATGACTCACCTTCTGGTACCAATTTGAACCATTCTTTCCTCTATTGGTGTGGGACCCTCTGACTCATTTGTTCCTGGTGGAGATGAGACTTGGATATAATGGAGTTTGTCAGTCTATAGATCCTGTGAACAGTATTATCCCTACCCCCTCAGCAGCCTGCAAGCTCCACTATAGCTGCCTTGGGAGATGCATGCATGCATACTTCCACTCATAAAGCAACCTCTCACCAGAGTTGTACACCACATGCAGCATGGGTAGATTAGGCTCTTTATGCTGTGCAGATAGACCTGCATTTATACATGTGTGCCTCCTCCTCTGGGATGGAGGAGTTGGCATTGAGCACTCACTCCCATCTTCCTGCTTAGTCCCTTCTGCACTATACTGCAAACGAAAAATGTGTCATCTGGAGTGCAGTCAAGGCTTTGTCCCTCAGTGCCATAGGGCCAGGAGCGGCCTTAGGTCAACTGGTGCCCTAGGCAAAAGGGTTCCATGATGCCCCCTCACACCACCTGTTGCTCCCATCCTGAGCTACCTACACCAAACAAATACTGGAAAAGTGCCCCTGTCAGAGCAGCACCCTAGGCGGATGCCTAGTTGGCCTATGTCTAAGGTTGGCTATGCATAGGGCTGGGGGTGACTCTCTCAGATGCCAAGTTTCTCAAATTCTGAACTTTTTATTTGCTGCTAACATGTGTGAGGGTTTCATAAGAAAACTGTAAGTTAATAATGTTCCCATTTAAATAAATTAAAACCATTTTTTTCTCTATTTTACTTCAGAAAACTACACATCTTCTGGACTGTAACTATCTCATAGTGTGCTTTCATACTAATAATTTCATCAATTTTATTTCTGCTCTCATCAGATTTGAAAGAATAGTGAAGATGATCACTTCCTGGTTACAGAGAGACATCAGCTTTAATCCAGGGTAAAAAAGGCTCACTGTCATATTTATAAATGAGGCTGACTCACACTGAGGTTTAGGAAATTATTCATTTATCCTTATCAAAACTAATTCCTTCATAATGATCTGATTAATGATCAGATTTTAAAAGTTCTTAAGGTTTAAGGGTGGCTTGTTTTTCAATTTGTACACCCCATACATTGCCACACATTTTTATTTCTAAAAATATGGGGTGGAAAGAAAAAATACATCATCTTCTGTATTCACATTCAGTGACTGCACAAAATAATATTGTCAGTTATGAAAATTAAGAGAGATCTTCTGTTTGCCTAATTTTGGCTATTATTTCTAACTGCTCTTAAGTTTGCCTAATTTTGGCTGTTGTTTTTAACTGCTGGGTATCAGGGAAATGTCCTTTTCACAAAATCAAGGCCATAATGCTTCCTCGTGATCATTTTTTAAAAATGTATTTGCATGTTAGAATTAATAAAGTTTGCTGAAATTGTGGTTTTATAGGTCCTTAATACTATATTTTTTGTACAAATAAATCAATATAGCATTCAGTTACACAACGACCAGCACTGAGAACAGTCAAGGTGTTCCACGGTACTGTTAACATACACATTCAAACACTATACTAAATGATACTTACTGTCATGTAAACTATAGTGAAATGCTTATTTTGGTTGCATTTGGCTATGCATTTCACTACCAGGTTTGAGAATACAGCACCTGTGAAAGTACACACTTCATAATGTTATTTGTTGCTTCAAAATGTTCACTTTTGTGCAGTAAAACATTTATTACTAAAAATACATGAACTGCAAAGAAAGAATATGCAAACGTTTAATACATTCACATGCAGATGCTGTACCAAATGGTCTACAATCATGGAAAATAAAGTGAAACAGTTCTCACACTTATACAAGGCTGTTACTGCTCATTGCTGGGTATAGGAGAATAGCACTTTTAAAAGAATTGAGACAATTATTGTGTCTGTTTTTCTCTGTGACTATTTGCTTTAAGCACATATGCATGGCAGAGTGAATACAACTTCCAGAAGTTGTAGTTTATTGGTCCTTGATTGTGTATCTTGCACAGCTAAATGAATACAGCATTCAACTATACAAAGGCTAGTGTCATAAGATAGTCAATCTGATCTGTTTTATGTACCTCAAAGAAAACAATATCAAGAGACAGAAATATATAGCATTTTGCTCTTAAAAATAATTTCACTAGTGCATCTTTTTGAGACTGAATTAATATCCTCTAGGTGACATGTTTTGCATGATTTAATAAATATAGTATTCAACGGCACAAAGATTGGCATTACAAGTAAGTCAAGGTATTCCACGCTAGTGTAATTTTTACTCATAGGAGAATTGTGACAGCTTCTATTTTTAGCCAGCAGTTTGGTCTTGATGCAAGAAAAAAAAAATACACTGTTTTTAGTGGTGCACCTTTGTGCTGGTGAATTACTACATCCTCTAGATGATGCAGTTGGCATAGACGACTGACTACAATCTTTTAACCATTTAAAGATCAGCATCACAGGACAGTTGAAACTTTCCACAATATTATAATTGCTGCTCATATGACAGCTGTGGCAGCTTTCTATTTTACTAAATTACTATGGTATTAAAATAAAAATACTAATTCAGGACTGCTGAATATTTCTTTTCAATTAATTTTAAGCACCTGTGAGTGCGTTAGAAGATGACGCAAATTGTGTTTTTGCTTTCTCATACCAATACACTTCTCTTTCTCATTGCTATTACTACAAAGGCTGGTATATAAGATCATTACAGTAACACACATCATGTCTACAAGGGCAGTTTCTCCACAGTGTTGATACAGGATAGCATATAAGGAAATCAGATAGCTTAACCTCCTATAAACAAATCAGCACTTTTGTTTAATAATGCATTACTATTATCAGTGCTTCCCAGCTGCCAGACTGGCATCTTACCATTTGTTGTTTAGCTCTATCAGGTCTCTGTAATCAGATGCCTAGGCGAAGAACTGCTTACAGTTTTTTTTTTTGTTTCACAGGTCTGTGCAAAGTGGGAATGACTAACAAGCTTAAGTGTGTTATGTTAAAAATAAAGCTCTACCCACGCTTCTTTTATTACAAACAGCACAGTTTGTCATTTCATCACAAAATACTGTATGCACGAGTTTGGGGAGGGTAAAACAATTAGTATGGCATTTCTGCAAATACACCACATGCAAAATGGCAACAGTATAAAAACTGCAGGCTTATATTTAGTCTAAAATAAAGTTATAAAGCAGTGTAAAAACAGATGTGCTCTAGTATGTTATCGATAAGTAAGAGGGTAAACATATTATGCACATTTTTCATTTCACCAAAAGCTGGGATGGTTGGCTAGTTCTTACTCTTTACTCAGAAAGATGTAAAAGGATATGTTAATGGCTGCAGAGAAACCAGAGCATAACTGTCATAAGAAAAAAAAAAAAACACAAATTCAACTCTTCAAAGCATCATAAGTGGCCAAAATTGCAACTTTTCTGAAGATACTCGTCAAATGTATAGATTTTCACAGAATGTCCAGAGTTTTGCCTCGTATTTTTGGTCTGTTCCTCATAAAATGTATGTTTTTTGGCAAATCACTGAGAAATGAAGTCATTATATAATGACATACGTTTGAGTGTTAGACATCATATCCTCCAGAAAATGCATGCTAACACAAATCCTGTTATTATAGCAACTTTCTAAGTTTATAATAGCAATATTTAAAATCAGCCTCGATTTTGAACCTTTGTTTCCCCATTTTTTTAGGTTTTGTTCAGATTTCTTGCTCTATGAGATTTGTCTGAATGTTACTTGTGACTTTTTGGTTTTATTGTCAGTAGTTTCCAGTTGTAGTCATTAAGTTCTGTGATATTTGTTGTAAGTTTCATTGAGTTGGTGAGGCAGACTGCAATAAACAAAGAGGGAGTTAGCTGCTTTTAGATTAAAACCCAAAGAACTGTACATAACCAATACTGCTGTCTCAGCTGAGAAGTATGTGATCTGATATAGGAAGCTAACCACATGCAGTCATGAAATGACTGCATGTAGGATGGCAGGTATTCGATTAAAGATTATTGATTGAAATAACTTTATTTAAGAATTCTAAATGACAGTATTTAACCAAGCTTTACAAGCATAACATATTCATAAACAGCACACACAAATGTGGTACGTATTCAAAAATATGAATACATATTTCATAAACTTGTACAGCAGGCAAATGCAACTGCTAGCTGTACTTCTAATACTCAGATGCCATGCAGTTGTAATATATTATGAAAAGATAACTGCATAAAATTATTCAATTGTACTAGCTGAAGGGTATGGGGGCAGTAAACAAGAGGAACATCTTTATGAGAAAATGACTCTTCCTAAGAATGTTCATCTGCTGCCAGAATACAAAAGCAAGAATTGTGAAAAAGTAACCCTGTTTATGATACCAAGACAGGGCTTTTAATCAGACCACTAGTGATCATGGTTCACAGGCAGTTCCTAAGCATACAGTCCAGGAGTGGATAGAAGGTCTCTGTTGCTATGCAGAAACCTTGAGGTTTCAGGAGATGGCTGGCAATGCAGAACCGCAGAAAGGCAAGCATGTTATTTTTTTTTTTTCAGGCTCATTAGAGAGGATGTGACTAAGGTGGTGCTTCCTTTGTTATGGTACATCTGTACATATACCAGGGAACACCTTAAGAAGGAACAAGGTCCTCCTCAACAAAGTGCTGGGGATGAAAGAATAACACCAAACACATAACTTAGGATCTGGAGTCAGAGGAGGCCTTGATAAGGCACTGCAGGAAGACATAGAGGCAAGAAAATGTTGACACTATAGACACAGTTGGTAATTAGACTTTAAAAAATCTTACTACAGTACAATGAAAATAAAGATAGAAAAAAAATCACTTTTAAAATTAATAATTACCAGTTGTATCACATTTCACTTTTTGCAAGATGTCTTAATTATACTGTTAAATGTTTCATTCATTTTATCCGTCAGTGAAAAATATGAGACAGAGGTTCAACTTTTAAATTCCCAGTGCAAGAAATGATGTACTTGGATTCCTGTGGCAACTATTGTGTTTCAAGAACACAACAAATATAATGAATAAAGGGACATTCTGTGTACTGCATGGCTACAAAAAAAGTTAATTATACTGACCTCAATTATATTATATCCTTCATTCAGTGAAATGAAGACTTCTTGTAACATTCAGAGAAAAGATAGCAATATTGTGAGAATTAAAATAATTGAGAATTCGTGCATCTCTAATAATAGTAACCCACATACCTAGAGCTGCACAAATTAACATTTTCAGTTCCATCACATAACTTTATTTGGCAGATTCAGGTTAGACTGACAAATTATAAAAGTTGTGCAAGTTTGATGCTTTACTGGAAAATAGGATATCTGCTACAATATCTGATGTATGGCTGAAGAAGATCGTTGTTGGCCTAGCAAACTGTACAGGATTTTATCAAGGGCCATATTAGTAGTACTGTGAAACTGTTGTACATGTGCCACAGCTGTGTTGCATAGTGTAAACATGAAGTGGAATTGTTCATAAACTTCAGTATCGTGTTTGACACTTTTCATTTGCATTTCTTATGGGTGACTTAGATAAATCTGGAATTGAATGTTCTTTTGTTTTCTACTGTAAGGCATTGTATTTTTATCTCTGCCTCAAGTAGTCACAAATGGTTCCTTTATTTATTTATTGTGTTTGTTAACCAGGGTCAAACACTGATCAGCACTGACCAATTTTAGTCTTAACCTGGGACTGTATAGATAATAAACAAGAAAGGAAAAAAAAGCATACATGACTGTGGAAATCAGATATTATACAGAAGTGCTAGACATACAGAAGCAGTAACATTTCTGTGTATAGTAATGAGTTGTTGCATTGCACAGTTATATATCTATTTACAATACAGAGTGGAAAATGAAAATGAGGGTGAAGCAAGAAATGAAGGAAGAGAGTTAAGTTCATTGATTAATAGTAGACTAATTGCCCTTGTGGGCAATTTTAAGCCTAGCCAATTATTCCATGTGAGAATCAAACCCTGCACCTTGTGTCTGTAAGGTAAACACCTTAACAATTATGCCAACCTCCCAAAAAACAGCTGCCAGTAGTGAGATTAGAACCTCTACCTATGTAGCTATTTCTACTATAGTATGATACAGTTATCAGATGTGCCACAGAGTTTACATTACAAGGTAATGACAATAATGAGTAGTAAGTATCATACAGAAGTGGTAAACATGGAACAACCACAGAAATGTTGTATATAGTACAGAGTAGTAGCATTACACAGTTATGCACATATTTATAATGGATAGTGAGAGAAAACTGACTGTGGAGTGAATGGTTAAACAAAGCTTAAAAAGAAGGAAGCAGCATAAGCTCTGAAGAGAAAAGCTGTCAGTGACAAATGACAACAGTGGCATGGCCGGAGCATTTAATGGTTAAGGTAAGTCAGGTTATATGCCATAGGGGCACTTACACTTTGACTTGATGACGATATGGAATTTTACATGGGACAGAAGTGGAGGATGTAGTTATGTTTTTAAGATGAGGAGGGATTGAGTCACAAAATTTATGAGCAAATTTAGAGAAACTTTGGTTCATACAGGTTTGTTTTCAAATGGGAGGGGGTTAAGTAGTAGTTGTGCTGCCTAATATTTACACAGAAATAATGGTCACATAGATAATTTTTGGAACGATGATATAACTTCAGGGTTTATCCTAATGTCTAGCTTGTGATTAATCAGGGTGGGATACTTGATAAACATTTTCTGAAGTCAATAAAGAATGGCCCAGTTAACATACTTTACTATCCATATTTTGCAGTATTTTATCAGGTATGGTCCAAACTGTAGTCATAATGTTTCATCCTGTCCAGAAGCCTTGTTGTTTTGAAGACAGGAAGTTGTATGGGGAATTATATTGAGATTCCATTTCAGGAATGTTCCTTATCCATCTTCTGGCAGCAGATTCATTCAGTCATTGTTTGAAACAGCAACACTCATTCTAGGGCATCCCTTTGACAGATAAACTTTCCATATTAGACGTTTGTGAATGACTGTGTTTGATGGCTAAATAAACCAGGGGACATCACCAGACAGATAATAGAGACCTCTGATTTTATTAACTAAGGGAAGACCGTAGTTCTGTCCTTGAATCCCACCTGTCCCCCTCTTTCAGGAAAATAGATTAGGTCTATGCTGGAGATATTGTTTTCGTTATCTAGGGGTGGCTATTAGCCTAGTCTTTGGGGATCTTAGCAGAGTTGAGGAAGGTGCTTGCAAGTTTGAGGCTATAGCATACTCACTTTCCTTGCCAGAGTGTCTGCCATGACCCCCTTCCTTTTACCAAAGTTATTTATGGCTTGATATCTTTCGGCTTTAGGTTGGGATAAAGTTATGGATAGTACCTAGAAAACACTGTATAATTTTTATAGGAATCTCAGCTGCTGAGAATTTCATGGAAAAACTGGAGGTGTTGGTTTCTGTCGGAGGCTTGGGGCTCACAGATCTCCAGGGGTATACTAAATAAGTTGCCTGGGTTTAGTTTTTGCAGGACAGATTGCAAACTTATCTTAGTTGAATGATTCCTAGTACACTGGCACATTATTTGTGATCACTGCAGTTGGAGGTGTATAAAAGGTGTGGGATCTGGGAAATATTGAAAGATGAATTTTATGGGTTTGAGTCTCACAAGGGATAATTGGCTATGCTTAAAATGGCTCGCAAGGGCAGTTAGCTTAGTACTAATCTATGAACCTATATACACTTATTTTGGGTAAGATCATTTGTTAATAAATATCTATGGAGTATGATCTGGTGTAATGCAATTTATAGCACAGAAGTCTTCAGCTTCACTTGGTGGCAACTGAATGAAAAATTTCTTGTTTGTTGCTTTGACTTGTTTAGGAGCCCCATGAATACCCATATCTCCTTTAAAACATACAAGCAGGTGCAGGGTGGAGGTCTTTTAAAGTGTTGGCAATACCTTTAAATGTAGAACATGTGACAGGACGTTTCTAGTAAACTACCTGCCTTGGATAAAATTATAAAGTATATGCATGGTGAATCTTTACCTTTCTGTCTGTTTTTACAGCAATAACAGACTATGTCCATGTGGTATATTGAAGATTTACCCATGGCTGGCGTGGTTTAATCACAAGGGTGAAGCCCGAGTGATTAAATAAAGCCAACCGTGGGTAAATTTCAATATACCACAACCATGGAGTTGGTTATTGCTGTTATGCAATGACATTATTTAAGAAAAAATACTTTTCTTAATGTCTTTGCATAATGCCTCCATGCTGCCCTTCCGCATTTATGTGGTATCGTGCAGCTTTTTTTGATGTACTGCGCATGCATATGGGATTTGTGCTCCCACTCTTACACAGTACATCAGGGCTGAGAAGAGGTAGCAACGGAGAGATGAAGATCTCCGTCGCTTCTTCTTTGTTATAATCAATAAAAAAAAAAAACAACAACATGGGAGACTTTTTATGTTAGGGAGAGTCAGGACAGACAAAAATAAAAGGATAATCAGGTAAGTTTTTTAAGTTTTGTATAACATACCTGATTATCCTTTTATTTCTGTCCGTGCCATCTCCTAAACGTAAAATGTCTTCAGTTGTATTTGGTAATAAAAAAAAAAAAATATGAGATATACTAACAGGAAAAAGTCCGGTCTATATTCTCGGATTTACAATGGGCATGCTGGTTGGGCTGGCCAATCAGCGTGCTCATTTTTGAAAGCTAATGGCCAGTCATTGTATAATAAATATTTACTCTTATTGTTCAGGGAAAGAAACTGAATCAGTTTAAGGATTTTTCAGTCTAACTTGGAAGGTTATTATGGGAGTCACTGTCAAAAGAGATATAAACCCATAACTTGTTGTTTTGGTGTTCCTTGAAGTAGATACTACTGGTAGATTTCACATATTTTAAAGGGCTGCATATGTGTCAGCACTCCCTTCTCTTGTTAACAAACAGCTGTTGTGTGGAGTGTAACCACTACAGGTGAAGGGCACTAGGCTCTGACTACTTCTATATGCTATGTCTATGTCCAGAGAGGGTCTGAGAGTAGGCTATGGTCTATGTCACTGCATCAGGTGCAGTTGGGCAGTGAATTTCCCACCTGAGAAAATAAAAATTTGGTTGTTGGATTATGTCAGCCTAGGTACCATCTTGAACAAGTCACCCTTTAATAGTTTTTGCAGGTTTCATTAGTATTGTCTGCACTGCTGTTTAATTATTGAAAGTGTTTTCCGGGTGATTTAATAAAGATCTATACTGCTACACTGACCAGATGCGGTGGTACAGCAGTTAGCATTGTTGCCTCACAGCAAGAGGTTCTCTGGTTAGATTCTCTGCTGGAGCACCTTCTGTGTGGAGTCTGCATGAACTCCCTGTTGTTGAGTGAGTTTTAAATACATGCAGGTAGGTTTGTGTGTGTGTGTGAAGGTTGTGCACCAGGCTGGCAACTCGACAACGTAAAAGCCCCACTGCCAATTAGTCTGTGGACTGGTGATCTGCTGCGGTGACCCCTAATAGGAAAAGCTGAAAGACCTTTGATATACTGCTACACTGACAAATTGAGAGGAGAATACACAAACCATGATAATGAACAGATGTCTGATGTTTTTTGTACTCCCCATCAGCCTCTGAACAGCCTCCAGTTGCCTCCCTATCCTCCATACTTGCCCAACCCTGGGTTCTCCTGGGTCCACTTCACTGGTTCTTCTTAATTCAGTGCTCCAGATGTGACACATTCCCAGGTGGGCCTCCTAACCCTTGGGAAAGCTGACTTTGTACTAAGTCAATATTAGCCCAGAGGAACAATGGATCCAATGGAAAATTTCAAGTACTGAGACAGAAGCCATCACATTTACACCAGGTTGGTCAAAGTCCCTGTCACATTGGCTAGTACAATGATCTCAGGACCTCATCGCTACTCCTCTGTTTTAATAATAGATTTTTTTACAAGGCTCCTTGTCTCCAACAGAGGTCATGTAGGCATTACTTTTCCCCAAGTCCTCTCTCCAGGGATACAATAGTTTGCCATCAACCATTCCATCCTCCCCTTGTCCGGCTGGCCCTACCACTGGGGTGAGTCCATTCATGAACTCAGGTTGTCAGTGGCTCAGTAAGATGCCATGCTTCCTTGCCATTGTGCTGGCTAATTTATGATGATTTTTGGTGTACTTCTATTTTTTTGCTGGGATTGCCAGGGTGGTATTTTAGGTTTAGCTAATTTGTGATGTCAACCCTTTAAGTGACATTTTACCGGGCTCACAATTATGACAATTTCCAGTTTAACTGAAATGATGAATGTATTTACTCGTTGCACCAATATTTATCACTTTTTTGTTATGAAGTAATTGATCTATGTATTTTACATTTTTCTTTAAGTAAGTGTGTTATAAATAAATGTTTGCAGTTTTTGTGCATTTCCTATACATAATTCTGTAGAAACAGAATGGTACACCAAATGTTGCACTTTATATGGATGAAAAATGTATCGATTATTTTTGTAACATTAACCTGGCTAGAGCACTGATCTACATGGATGTTTTGCAGACCTAACCCAGGAGCAGTCAGCTTAAGTGACTTCCTCAAAGTCACTCTGTAGATAAATGGAGGCTATAGGAATCAAAGCAATTTATATGTATATGTGTTTATATTATATATATATATATATATATATATATATATATATATATATATATATATATATATAAATATATAAATATATATATATAAATATATAACTCAGTGACTCAGGAAATATTGTCTCTGCCTTTTACTTATCAAAAGCTTTTGACACTATCTCTCACCTTTTATTCTTCTCCCAGCTCTATAATGTCTATCTCCCCAGTCCATTAACTGGTTCAAGAGCTAACTTTCTAACAGAGAGCATGCCGTTAAATGGCAGAACTCCATTCCTACTTATATTCACAACTCAACAGGCATGCCACAAGGCTCTATTTTAAGCCCACTGTTGTTCAAGGTTTTCATTAATAAACTCCACCAAGTTATCAAGCAAGGCTCCCAAGTCCAGTACGCGGATGACTCTACCCATAGTCTGCTCAGCCCCTAACTCAAATACTCTCATGCAATCCACCCAAGCAGCCTTTTTCACTGTGGAAAAATGGATTCACAAAAATCACCTCTCTTTAAATCCTAAAAAGACTAAACTCATGATATTTACTCCCAAGATAAATACACCTATTAATAAAGACACCTTTGAAATCTTATCTCTCAACTCAACTAAGATCGAGTTAGTGATGCATACCAAATTGCTGTGGGTAATAAATGATGAAAACCTCAAATTCAATCTTCACATTCAAAATAATATCAACAAAACTCTCAAAAAACTTGGGCTTCTCTACAGGCATAAGAAGTTACTCTCCCGCCCCGCTAAACAAACTCTAGCTCTATCTTATCTCTTGCTATCTCTAACTTATGGTGCTACCATAAAAAAGCCCTAAAAGAATTACAGTGGTTAGAAATTCCACACTATCTACTCCTCCTAAAGCTCACTACCACTCATAAACTGATTTACAGTCCTCACGACTGCTCTGCATTCAGCTCCCTTCTCACTCTTTTAAACCCGGTTAGAACTCTACTATCTGAACATCAATTTCTTCTCCAAAGTCATAAACCAAAATTATCATCAGGCAAATTCTTGTACTCCTGGAATGTTGCCAAGATCTGGAATAACCTACCTTCCTCTGTCCATCTACAGCAATGACCCGCCAACTTTAAAATTACTCTACATAACCACCTTCTCTCCAAGTGGTTATGTAATTGTTATGTTACGCAAACTGACATCACATAACTCTACCCACAGAATCCTGAAACTTAACATCTTCTCCTCTCCCCTTCCCTTTCATTACCACCCTCCTCTCTTTACTTCTCTAACTAATCAAAACCCTTCTTCCTCCTTACTTCCTTCTCTCCTCTCTCTTCTCTCTATACACTGCCCTTATTATTTTCTCTCCTCTCTCCTTCTTTAACTAAACAAAATCTCCTCTCCATTCTTCCCCCTTACCGCCCTCTCTCCTCGCTCTATTCACTGTCATTATCATTCTCTTATCCCTTTCTCTATTTCTTTCTCTCATACTTCTCTTTCCTCCCCTGCCCTACATTCACAATGCTACAGATTCCATCCAGCAAACACAATGTCATATTCTTTTGTTTCTGAGTGCTTGCTCTGTTTAAGACTTGCTCCTTCCTTGTAAATTC